>NC_140937.1:35744767-35797267 GCF_014529385.1 Adiantum capillus-veneris | reverse complement strand
GAGCTTGGTCAATGAGGGAGAGGGAGAGATTAATTCCAAGGGGTGGGGAGAGAGGGAGAGAGAGGGGGGGGGGGGGGGGGGGGGGGGGGGGGGGGGGGGGGGGGGGGGGGGGGGGGGGGGGGAGGGGGGGGGAGGGTGTGGGGGGGTGGTGAGGGAGAGGTTGGTGCTTTTTAGGCCCGTGCACTCCAAAGATAGTGCAAGAGAGGTGAGAGCTAAGGCTGTTACAGGCTAGGTTTACATGGGGGGGGGGTGGGGGCGCTTAAGCCCGAAGGGAGTGTGGACGAGAGGGGGTCGGCCCGTCGGGTTGGAGTGTGGACAGGCAGAGAGAGAGAGAGAGAGAGAGAGAGAGAGAGAGAGAGAGAGAGAGAGAGAGAGAGAGAGAGAGAGAGAGAGAGAGAAATATTTGGAAGAGAGAGAGAGAGAGAGAGAGAGAGAGAATATTTGGAAGAGAGAGAGATACTATCTGTGGCGGCCCGCCGTGGCTGGAGTATGACAGAGGTACCCATGGCACCTACCGGGCCAGATGATGCAGCAGTAGAGTAGGAGAGAGAATATTAGCAGGGCCAGGTAGTAAGAGAGAGATCGTCTTTTGGTGATAATGGAGGGGTGTGGCCGAACTGGCGGCACCCTACCGGTGGGGTATGGTGAATGATAAAGGGGTTTTTTTGTTTTTTTTGTTTTTCTTCTTTTGGTAACAAACCCCTTCTTCCTTAGGGTGTGGTTCTCATGGTCATGGTTTCGAAAGCCGACCATCATTATCCCTCTCATCTGGCTAGAGGCATTTATGCTTCTAGCCCTTCCTCTGCATCTTTAGCTGTGGAGTTAGAGGGTTCTCCCTCTTCTGGAATTTCTAGCATGAATTCAGGATCAAACCTAAGAAAATACCTTATCAGTCTCTATCCATTGAACCTAGTCTTGTGAATTCTCCCATCTGCTTCCATCAGCTTATAGCTGCTGTTGTCATAGCGTTTCTTGATGATGAATGGCCTCTCCCATCTAGGTTGAAGTTTCTTGTCCTTCCTGGTGTCAAATCTGTTGTCGTATCTCGGCACTAGCATACCTTTTTCCAGTCCCTTTTCTTTAAGCCCTTGATTAAAAGTGAGCCGGCGTCGTTTTGCCTGCGCTGCATAGTGATTGATTTCTTCTTCCCTATCTAGTTGGAGCCTCTTTAGATCCAAGATGTGGTTTCGGAGATTTACAATTGGACGTTGTATCTGGCTAGCCAAGACTCGTAAGCTGGCTATCTATACTTCAATGGGTAGAATTGCCTCCTTCCCCTAAACTAGATGGAAAGGGGTGAAACCTAGATGTTCGGAACGTTGTTCGGTAGGCCCAAAGAGCTACCATGAGATGTTTATCCCAGTCTCATGTGTGATTGTTCACCTGCTTTGTGATGATTTTGCAAATGATTCTATTTACCTTCTCTACCAGACCATTACATTGTGGATAGTATGGTGTGGAATGTCGGCATGTGATACCTAACTTCTTCATCAGTTCTCCCACCAAATCACCTCTGAATCCTGGTCCTCTATCTAATATTATCTCAAGAGGAGTGCCAAATCGGTAACAAATGTGCTCAAAAATGAACTTTGCTACCTCTTGGGCTATAATGCGGGTGGTGGCTGTTGCTTCTGCCCATCGAGTCATGTAGTCTACACCCACTATGATGTACAATTTACCTGATTGGGCCCTTGGTAAAGGACCGATTGCATCTATTCCCCATTTATCAAATGGACCATATGAGATGATAGGAGTTTGTGGCTCGTAGGTTAATGTGCGATCACTGGTCACTTCACAAGCCTTGCATGTTTTGCACCAATGGTGTACATCCCTCTTCAAACTAGGCCAAGAGTATCCTGCTTGTAGAATCTTCCTACTGGTCATATCTAGAGCAAAATGGCAGCCACAGACGCCATCATGGAAACTTGAAATTACCTCTGTGACCTCACTGGAGGTTGGCACCCGCCTGAGAATTTGATCCTTGCCCTTACAATACAAGTGGTTGTTACAAGGCGGTACCTAGTAGCCTTCCTGACCAGCCTCCACTGTTTCTGGCCTTTGGTGTATCCTTCTAGACATTCTCTTGTATCTTGAAAGCTAATGATATCAGGCATAGCATCACTACCTTGAAAGAGGGGTAGCTTCAGTTTGATGGCTCCTACGGGAACGCCTTGTATTCTTTATTTGGCTAGAGCATCTGCCTCCTGATTTTCTGCTCTAGGGACATGAAATAGCTTCACTGCTTCAAACTTCCTTAGAAGATCCTTAACTTGGCGTAGTTGACCAAGTAAAACCTGATTCTTACAAACCCAGGTGCCATTTATTTGCCTTATCAAAAGCAAAGAATCGCCAAACACATTTAGGTGCCGAATTCCTTGTAAAATACATTGTTCCAATCCAAGAATTAGGGATGCATATTCTGCTTCATTGTTGGAGTGGGAGTGTAATAACTACCCAATGGAGAATACTCTTTCTTATTGTTCATTGAAAATGACTATGCCAGCTGCAGACTGGTCCATTGTTCTCTTGTATGCTCCGTCAAAGAAAAGAGAGTGAGCTCTTTTTAGCCTAGGACTCTCTACCATTGGTGTTTCTTCCTTCCCTTCCGTGTTGACCTTCAACTTCTTCTCATAATGGTGATGAGTGAGAATTCCCGCTAAACTAGCCCTGGTGGAGTTTTCTACTTGCATGGTGTAGTCAAACTCTTGTAATCTAATTAACCACTTTGAGATCCTAGATGAGACATCCATGTGTTGCATTACATATGGGAAAACCTCTTCCATTGTCAGGATTACAAAGGGTCTAGGCAGGAGATAGGAGCGGAATGTTGTGGTAGCAAACATTAGTGCCAGAACCATGTGTTCTACTTCACTAAATCCCTTTTCTGACGGGGTCATGACACAACTAGAGAAGTAAATAGGACGCATGAAAGAAGTTTGGGAGTCCTTTTGCATTAGCATGGCTCCGAGTGTATCGCTTCCTACACTAGGGTTCACATAAAATGGCTCATCCCACTTAGCAGGTGAAATGGTGGGAAGCTTAGCTAGGATTTGCTTTACCTCAGTAAACTATTGCTCATTCTCTTCACTCCATGAGAAGACATCCCTCTGGGTGAGTTGTTGTAGGGGAAGGACCACTTGAGATAGCAAGTGAATAAACCTGCTTAAGTATCTTACCTTCTGAATGAAAGAAACCAGCTGCTTAGCGGTGGTGGGTGACGACAAAGATACCAGGGCCTGGATCTTGCTAGGGTCAGCTTCAATCCCTTTTGCTGAAATTACATGGCCAAGGAGAGTGACTTTGCTTTCGCCAATGTGACACTTATCCACATTGAGCTGGCCACCCAAGGTTTGCAGCCTGGTTAAGCCATCATAGACTTTGCTTAAATGAAGGGCTTGAACTATAGATGCAAAAATCATCTATGAAAACCTGTATTGATGTTCCAAAGTAGGGTTGGAAAACAAAGGTCACATAGCGTTGAAATGTAGCCGGGGCGTTAGTGAGGCCAAACGAAATCACTCTGTAAGCAAAGCATCCCCAAGGTGTGATGAAGGTTGTCTTCTTCTGATCTTCTTCCACAATACTAATCTGGAAGTATCCTGAGTAGCCGTCGCACACTGTGTATTGACCCACCACTTCATTGAGTATTTCATCCTGGAATGGGAGGGAAAAGTGATCCCTTTTCGTGGCTGCATTGAGAGGTTTATAATTCACACAGACTCTCCACTTACCTTTTTTTTTTGGTGTGACTACTACTAGGGAGACCCACTCTGAGTCTTCGACAGGGTAGATGAAACCTACTTGTAGCAAACTTCTCAATTCCTTAAGTAGTGCCTCTTGTTGGATTACTCCAAGTCTTCTGAGCTTTTGCACTACGGGTTTACTGCCTTCCTTGAGTTTTATGTGGTGTTGCACTACTATAATTCCTGTGATCTTATCATAGCCATCAATGAACAAAGTAGTGAAGTTACCTAGCATGGAGACGTACTCCTTCCTTTCTTCATCGGCAGTTAACTCATTTGAGAGCATTTTTTGTAACTTACCTGCATCCTCCAAGGACTGTGTACCTGATGATTCCTCTTGGTTTGTCAGGGGTGTTTCAGATTGTGCAATCTTTTTGGGTCTTTAAGACTGACCCCCATCACTTCGATGCTACTGTCACTTCCATCGGTGGTGGTTGTCTCTTCTCCTGAGGTAGAAGAATAGTCGCTGGTGGACTTATCTTTTGAAGCCTCCAAGATCATGTTGTGCTACTTTCCAGTCCTCATGTCGTAGAATATGGACTTCCCTTTAGCGTCCTTCATCTGAATCATTCTGGTGCTCCAATCTTGTTTAGCCTCCATAGCCATAAGCCAAGGCCTCCCAAGAATGATGGGGTAGCCCTCCCCTTTGTGTGGCATGACAAAGATGTCTACCTCCACTTCTGTATTGAATGCTTTTACTTTGACTGTATTCACAATTCCTACGCATTTTACTCTTACATTGTTTGCCATTTTGGCTCAGCAGGGTGCCGGCCTACTTACCTCTAGACCTAGATGGTGCATCATCTTTTCACTCATGACGCATATTTGCGCGCCACCATCTATGTAGACGTTTGAGATTCGTTGCCCCTTGATGTGAGCATCCATGGTCGGTAGGATGTCATCGAGATCCCTTCCAGAGATAGCCCCAACTATCCTGGGTCTTGATTTCCTGGTACTTACCATTTTTTTCCATTTCCTCCTCATCCTTGGTGCAAGGTGGAGTAATTGGGGCCAGGTTATCTTTGGGCCCTGCATTAACACATCCTGAACTAAGTCATAGGGTTTTGCATACTCACCTAGAGAGAAGTCCACGATGTCTATTTTTTGTCGTTGTTTAGCTGCTTGCTTGCTAGACTCGGCCTTCCCTTTCATCTTCTCTTCTCTTTGAGAGGCCTCCTCGTGCCTGGCACGCTTCACTCCCATAGCATCCAGTTCTTCTACCTTTGCTTTCCCTTTGTGCTTCTCTCAAACAGATTCTTCTACCTTTGCCTTCCCTTTAGCCTCCAAGCTAATAACACTCACCGCTTGGTTCATAGCAGGTGGTGGGGGTAGTGGTGGAATGAGAGGTTGGGGTGGTGGTTGCTATTGTACTGGTGGTCGAAGGATTAGGACCGGTGGGATCGGTCCTAGTTTCCTAGGTGGTGGTGGTCTTTCTCTTGGCAGAGAGATCTGATTCTGTCTCCCCCCTCGATTGAAATTTTGCCTCCTTGGGTGTGGGCAGTAGTACATTCCATGGCTGTCTTCCCGCAGTTGTAACAGTGGTACTCTTGGTTCTACCTTCATTGTCCTCTTCCTTGTTCTGGATTCCTAATAGGTGCATGCCCTTGCTGCACCAGATGTACAGATAAACTCTCTAGTTGGGTGGTGATGCGACTCAGCAGGCTTGCTGCTCTTCTGATGCCTCTTGCGGTTGGGCTCTAAGACTGACTGTTGCATTCACTAGGGTTGGTCGGGCCGAGCTTGTTTCCTCTGACTTGTTTACTCTTGCTTGAATGCGCAGCCTCTTGTATTTAAGGCGGGCTACTTTGATTGCCAACTCATATGTTGCAGGAAACCTTCCCTTCACCTTCTCTCTAAGCGGCGACCATAGACCAGCAATGAAATGGTCCTTCTTTAGGAAATTAGGCGCTCCTTCGCCTTCCTCCAGTGAGGCAACCCATCTCTACCATAAGTCTACAAATTTGGACTCGTAAGTGGCATACTCTAGCAGACGTCCCTACTTTAATTCCGTCAGTAAAGCATAATCATCAACTCATTGGCACAAAACCTATTTACCCAATGTCTGGCTGCCTCCTACCATTAATCCCAAGTCCATAGAGCCTCTCTCTTTAATAGCTTCATTCGCTTCCAAAGTATCTTTACGCTTTACCACTTCCACTACATCCCACACTTGATTGTCCACTTCAACTGCACACAAAGGCTCAAGAAAACATGTACTTCTTCTTTTGGCAAGCTCATAGGTTGCATATACACCTTCTGTTTTGGCTCTAGTTGCTGCTTATTTCCCGAAGAACCTTCTCTTCAAAAAATCTGGACACGCCACCATACCGTATCTCTACATTCAATTGGGCCTCACCATCACAAGTCATAAGAGAGGGTTTCCCAAACCGCTGCTCCATACAAGGTATCTCTGCACATGCATCATATTCCTCTTCAAACTTCATCCCACTTGTGTATACCTTGTAGTTATCTCTACTACCACTTCATCAACATGTAAAGCATCATAAACCTCATAACTCAAGGATACAGACTCTGTCTCCCATGTGCTATCCATGTCCAAAGCACTGCTAGAGATTGAAAAACCTTTGTGTTCTTCTTTGTAACTCACCATTTTGACACTTCAACCACTTTCTCTATTACCTGCTTTGGAACATGGACCTTTTTCCTAAACTCCCGCACCATCTCCTTGATCAATTCTTCTTGATCAAACACATTGGGTGGCACCTTGAACACACCTCTCTACAACTTTTGAGGCCTTGTAGGCACACATGGAATCTCCTCCATTTCGCCATCATCTCTACCATCTTCCACCAAATTCACATCGGCATGAGAAAAAGTCTTTACCTCTTTGAACTCGTTCATCTACTTTAACTAAGGTCCACCAATCGCAACTACTGTTTGGTGGATACAACCATATGACACATAACAGGCGGATGTACACCAAACCCTGTAATACTCGCTCATTTTTTTGAACAAAGCTGTGTAATTCAGCTAATGAAGATTTGTAATTGTAATATATTTTGGCATACCTCTGAGCCTCCCTGAGTCTACACCCTTGTAAGTGGCCGAATGGCCGTGGGAAAGTTCCCTTAACCTTTAAGTCAAAACCCTTAGTCTTAGACTAAAGGATATCATTAGCTAAGGAGAGTTTTTTGAACGTGCATTGTGAGAATATTCTTGCTGCTACAAGTTGTAATCCACTTTTCTCCGAGACTGGTGATTGGAATTCATTTCCGAATAGCACATTGTGTTCCTTGTCTCTTGCTCTACAATCCAAGTATAACCATTCTCAATTATGTTGTGGTTCGCGACACATTGCTCGTGAGCTAAATGCATTCTTAAAATGGTTGTTTTTTAATATTTTGATCATGGATAAGTGTTTCTATGCTTAAGGGGGACCTTTCCATATAGTTCTGTTTTAGTTTTCTACACACTTTTTTGTGATGGATCGTGATTTATGTAATGTTAGTAAAAGCTAACTCGGATACCATTTTTCAGAGCTCTCATTGTAAAAACATTTATTATTTTGATGAATCAAAAATATTGTAGCTCATATTTTCCAGATAAATATTGTAATTGATGAGCGGGGGCTACAAGCTTCCAGATTGTATCAACTTGTCTTTAGTTAGAGCTCCCATATTATTAGTTTTGACCACCCAAAACCTTGGCTAAGGTATAAAAGCCAATTTTTGTAAGTTATTATTAAGTTTGGATAATGAAATACGGGGTGAGCTAATGGCGCTCACTTCTCTCCTTCTTGCGCTTCCTACTCCCTCCCCGATTTTCACATTGCAGTCGTGTCTGTTGCGTTGCAACCGCAGATAAGAGCTCTACGCATTGATGTAAGCATTTCATGGTATTTCATAGCTTTTGCGTCATCGATCCGCGGCCTAATTTCATATAAGTAGGAATTTAGGCTTTAAAATCAAAAACTAAGTATAGGCGGGGTATTGGGACATCATTGCTAAGCATTTAGATGAATTCTGGGTCGAAAACGACTAGGTCAAAAACTCACTGTTGTTAATAATCGCAATTTTTTCACTTGACCTAAAGTGGGATTTGAGACCATAAGCATGTGTGATTAGGTCTTATAAACATGTCCTAGAAGTTTCATTACGTTTGGATGTCATTTGATGCTGTAATGGATGTGATTTGTTTGTCGATGAGCAATTGGATTTTGGTGATTTCAGTCATTTGAGTGTAGCTTGAGTTAGATGCGAGTTGTTTGTTGTTTTCCAAGAGATTGATAACCTCTTGTAGCCTCTATGCACTAGTCGATTCAGCTTCGTCCCATGGATTAACAATTTATTCGTGGTTCTTGCTATGCCTTCAATAAGATAGGAGTGAGGTTAGACACCCGTCCCACATTTGGCGCCGCTCCTGAGAATCAAAGAAACCTAAACTAAGGAAAACCACGAGCGTCTTGTGAAGTTATCCTTTAACTTCCTCTAGGTTCACTTAGAGTCAAAACTTTCTTTTTAAAAACTGCATAGCCTAAGATTGTCGTCTTTTGCTGTGTAGAGATAGCTTGGAAGTAATCGTACTTGCTGAGTGCCTTTAAGATTGTAGGATTGTAGAATTAAATTAGGATTTTTGGAATGCAAGTCTTACGATCAAGGATTAGAAAACCATTAAAAATAAGAAAATGAGTGTTTGTGGACACTTTTCACAACCCCATTGCAGTAGAATCTAGGAGTAGGGTAAGTAGAATCCGAGGTGGATTTCAGAACATTGCTCTCTCCGAAAGAATCAATTGTGAGTCGTTATGTGAAGCTGTAGAATTTTAGGTCTACGACAAGAAATAGCACCAGAAGACTGTCAACCACTCAATCCGATTGGAGAGTATGCTTTAAAAGTTACATGAACCAGTGGGTAAGTTCAAGGACACATTGAGGTAAAAATTTCAAGAGTTTTCAAAAACTCAGATTATTTACTTTTTTCTTGATATTTAGGCCAAATTAAGTTTTGACTTGACTCAGAGGCTTAAAATAGCTCATAAAAAGACTGTCCAGTGAAAAAGTTTTAAAAAGTGTTCATTTTAGGCTTAAAGTAAATAATCGTGATTATTTACTTCTGGCTCAAAAGTGACCAAGGTTGATACCACGGACTCTATGCATGTGTACAAACAAATTTTGTAAAGGCACATAGAATTTGGATCACGAAATTGACCAAAAACTGGGTAAAAACTAAATTATGTACTGACTTTCGAGAACTTGAGTGTAAATTGAGAAAATTTTGTTCAAACTCAGTGAAATTTGATTCATAGGCTTATATTGATGTGATAAACATGTGTATATGCTCAGTTGATCAAAAAGATGTAAAAATTTACCAAAAGTAAATAATCGTAATTATTTACATTTGTCCCATTTTTTCAACTTCTTTTTACCAAATTAGCATACCACTAGCTTTATCATATTGTAATAAGCCCACAAACCAAATTTGGTAATATTTGGATCATTGGATTGAAAATTGTGGCCAAATTTGTAAAGTCAGTCTATAGATACAAAACTGATGAGCATTTGAACAAAAATTATTCAAACTTGATGAACCTTGGCTAGGAAGATTAAGTTGAGATACTTAACAGATCTGTGTCAAGATTGGGACAAAAACTTGCAAAAAAACAAGCTGGAGTAAGTAATCGTGCGATTATTTACATCTGCTACAAAAATTAATAATCTTGCACATTTCAGTATACCACAAGGTCAAGCATATCAAGTAGACCACATGAATCAATTTTGGTGAAATTTGGATCACAAAAGTGAGACTTAAGCCAGATTCTTGAAAACCGAGTCTATGAACACGAAACAGATGATAACTTGAACAAATTTTGTTGAAACATAGTGAAACTTGTCCAAAGACCTTAACAAGTTTGTATACTTGGCAAGTCAAGCCAAAAAGTGTAAAAATTTGAGAAAAGTAAATAATCGCGATTATTTACTACTGCTACATAAAGATACCATTTTTTACTTTTGAATTTGTACATTGTTAGACCAACATATTACAAGGCCACCGGGAAATTTTGGATTCAATCGGATCCAAATTGGTACATGTTCACTCAAATTTTAGGTTGCAGATTAGTCCTTTGACTTTTTGCAAAAGTAGAATCTGAAAGTCTCAACTGCTGACTCGCTCAACTCAATTTCAAGAGATACACATAGACCAATCACAATAGTTAGCAAGAGTTGTACAGTCTTTGTGGAAGAATAGCTAACTTGATCAAAATTGATGCAGGAATCAGGTTGCAGACAAGGAATTGAAAGCTTGATCGAAGTTGCAATCAAGTCAAGTGGACGAAGTTGACAACAAGTTGATTCGACGGTAAGTACTCTATCCAAGTCTTCAGAAGTCTATATGAACCTCATATCTGGTTGTGTACTAGCTAATCAAGGCATATTTGGAGTGACTGCTAGTAGAGTATCCACCAAAGAAAGTGTGAATCAAGGCAATCCCTTGCACACTATCCTTGAAGAAGTCTCAGACACTTTTTCAGATTCAACATCTGAAATGTCTTCCTATTTGACTCATTCAAAAACCAAAACGACAGTGCGCTATAAGCATATACTCTCTTTTTACAAGACTAATCGCCATGGAGCTCAGGTTTACCTGGATCCTAATGAAGAGTATGCTATTCGCATTGATGACCATGGTATTGAGTTTGAAGAGGAAATCAGAGCAAATAAACAAGGAAAAATATACATGGATAGAAACAGAACTCAGTATTTCCAAGTTGAAAACCCTGACATGATAGACAAATGGGGGTTAGAAGTAAATACCATAATTCGAGACATGGCAGCAAAAGAAGGACAATCAACTTTAGAATTTGAGGGATACGATCAAGTTGAATTGAAGTCTTTGAAACAACTTAGTACGGATAATCCTTGGATTGGAGTCTATTATTGGGAGGATAGAAATATAAAAGATCTTCTACGGACTTCTCATGCCAAGTCAGGACAGCTGACACCCATGAAGATCATCTATATCTTCAAAACCAAAGATAAGGGTCCAGCAGATGTACCAACCTACAAACCAAGTACCAAGGGTACTCCATAAGGGATTGGATACTAGGCCAAGGACCAGAAACTATTCCAAGAGATGAACACCGTGAGAGATCTTTCGAGAGTATTGTTAAGAAACCAGAAATCATCTCATCATGAAGAAAACCAGGTGACACTCAAGCCAGTCTAGGGCTACACGAGTCACTATTTCCAACAGACTGGATTGAAGGACTCAAAACAGGACCAACTGCTAGGAGACCGGGAGTTGAACCAAATAGATGTGTCAGACCAGCTGATTTTCAAAAATGGGTCAAAAAATACCGTGGATTTGGGAATCCATATGACCACTTAGCAAGCTTTAACCATGTGCTAAGAGCAAAACGCATATTTGATTTCCATACTCAATTCAAGGGGTTTGGAATGACATTAGAAGGAAACGCATTGACATGGTTCCAAAACATTCCACCAAGGTCAATCATGGACTTGAATACATTAGCTCAAGGATTTGTAGCTACTTGTTCCAAAACGGGGATCAAACACAACATTGTAGCTCAAATCTATAGCTTCAAACATATATAAGGTGAGTCTGTTAGGGATTGTGCAACTCGAATGACGCAATACATTGCAAGATGCCTAAAGCTAGAGATACCTATAGAAGAAAGACTAGTATCATTGTTTCTAGAGGGACTGCCAAACAAAGAACTTCATGCTATATTGTATAGCAAGAAACATACGACCCTAGAAGAGTGTGTGTCAGATGCTATTGACTTAGGAGACAATTGTGATATTTTCAACAAAGAAGATGTCCCTAAGGATAACCAAAGCAAGGAAATAGCATCCACCAAACAAGCACAAGTGGGAACGGCTGCTGCAACACCATTTTCAGCCATAGAAAACATGCTCAAAAGGATGAATAACATGCAAGAGAACCTATGAGGGGACCATGGCAAGGGATTCCTCCACATGGACAACCAATTAGGCCACAAAAATCATGTGCAATCGAGGAAAAATGGACCAACCATGAGATCAATGAGTGTTA
The DNA here is from genome assembly GCF_014529385.1 of Adiantum capillus-veneris. Taxonomy (NCBI): domain Eukaryota; kingdom Viridiplantae; phylum Streptophyta; class Polypodiopsida; order Polypodiales; family Pteridaceae; genus Adiantum; species Adiantum capillus-veneris. The sequence continues at coordinate 35,785,490 of NC_140937.1, read as the reverse complement.
TTACCAACCAAAGTATGATGGGAATGTTCAATACATTCCTATGAGACCACAAGCGAAATCCATGTACAGATATCAACCTAATATGGGCCCAGTCCAAAGACTACCAATGGGTATGGAAAGACCTCAGCTTGTGTTAGGTCAACAACCTCTATATCTGGGACATAATGCAGTGCATGTAAAGTACATGCGTTCAGATGGAGTCATAGATGAACAAGCAATAGTGCTCGTTACACCGTATGCTGAGCCTAGTCCATCTATAGTAATGGTAGAAGGAGATTGGTATAATTCACATATACCGCCAATGGAAGACCCTGTGACTTATACTACACCAGAGCTTGCACCAATGTACTATGTAGCTAATCAGGGTATTAGACCTCCTATGGTAAGACCCATGATTAAGCCAAGAACGAGAAACTATCATAAGTGTGGTGCAGATGATCATTGGAAAAATGAATGCCCAGAGCTTGACGAGAATCTTAAGCTAGTTGAAGCTTATTGCATACAATGTTTCCAAAAGGGAGGACACTTCCCTGAAGATTGTCCAAAAAATCCTTTAAACAAGGGTAAAATAGTAGTGAACGTAGTCCAAGTGATACCTCGTAGCTCATCTAAGAGTGAACCGATTTTTCCAATCAAGGTAATCACCGGATCCGAGGCTAAGAAAAATAAACATAACTCCTATGATAATTCGAAAAATACTAGAATTTCCTCTCAAAAGACCAAAAGAAGCAGAAGAAAAAGGTATCAGATGAGAAAACAGAAACAAAGAGCTGAAATCAAGGAGAAAGTAAAGAAAGTATTCCACGAAAAGGTGAAAGAAACTAGAAGCGAAATCAAGGAAACCATAGTGAAATTTGGAGGATCAATTTTTGAGCCAATTAATGCAGTCTTGGAAGCTTACAAAGCAGGACTTAAAGCAACCCAAAACATGGAAAACAAATTAAAAAACTATCCTTCTCCAGACGTGGAAGCAGCTAAGCTTGAAGCTTATCAAAATTTGGTAAGAAAACAAAAACCCAATCTCGAGAGTATGGCAAAACCTGAGGAGCTTATGGTAGGAACCAGTAAAGAAAAATCCCCACCTTGAAAGAAAAGAGCCAAAACTTATAGTGCCAGACAGCGAAGATGCCTTAGACGGAATTCCATTCGTAGAAGAAGAGCGGCCAGGATACTTATGGAAAAAATTAAGAGAGACTAATGATGGGATCCTAACCTCGGGGGGTTCACTATCTGTAAAACTACCATATCACGTGCGTTCAAGACATGTTTGTAAACCCCTTATTTGTGAATTTTGTTAATAATATAATGTACCATTTTCTTTTAAAATCTGTAAGTTTTTTTCAAATTTGAAAAAATAATGCCCTTCTGTATATATATTTATGTAAGTTTCAAGAACTTTAAATACCCTTCTGTTGAACTCATGTGATAGGTTACATTTTTATTAGGTGACCTCCCCAAGAGCCTAACTCTGAAGTCAGCTCCTATAGAGGAAGTTTGGTTAGACAATCTACCTCTTGATATGGACATGGATGTACAATCCTTGTATGGGGATTGCGGCTCTGAAGCTTCAGGAATGTCTAAACCATTGACTTTGAAAACATTACCCTTTTACTTGGGAGATAACGAAGATGAATCTATAGTGTGTAAAACCCCTCATGTAAAAAGAGTGGAACAGACCCTAGAGGTAGACAACATCCATTCAATCATGTCTACACCCATCCAATGCACTCTTACTTTAGGAGAACTGTTAAAAATCAGAAAATATTTATGGAATGATCTACAAAAAACTCTAGAGAAGGTGGGAATAACAGGGCTAATGAAAAAATTGAAACACGAAATGGATAACAAAGAGATTCGATCTGTTCCAATGAACAAAGTCGGAGAATACTACGAAGCGGAAGAAGGAAACGCAACCCTTCCAGTAAGATATAATGATATAGAAACCATGGCAATACTAGATAGTGGGACAGGCATAGGCATAGCCATGAAAGTAGTATGGGAATCTTGGGGACAACCAACCATTAGAAAAACTCGAATGAAATTACAATTGACTGATGGACACATTGAAAGACCCTTAGGACTGCTTGAAAAAGTGATAGTTAATTCTTGTGGGATTGAATATCAACACACTTTTGCCATAGTAGACTTTGGAAAGAAACTTAATTACAAAATCATCTTGGGAAGACCTTTCATGCGACAAGTACAAATCATCCAAGATTGGAGAAACAATTATTTGTACTTGAAGAAAGTGGGATCAATAACAAGGGTTAATCTAAAAGATCACACTTATAGAGATGTCATGAAAACACCCATACAAGAATTTGATTCAGTCTCTTTGGCTGAGACTAAGCTTCCATCTTGGTTGAACAAGGACACACCTATTTGGATGTGCGGAGCCTCACAAAATGGGAGCTTAAAACAAGAAGAATGTATCTTAGAAAGGGATTGCACAGACGAAGCCTACGTACCTAAACCCTTTGCAGAGCATTTGTTTGAGCCATTTGAGTGGACTCAAATTTTAGCGACAATTAATGTAAGTGTAAATATGTCTATGCCTACTCAATTTTGCAATGAGGACAGCTATGACATAATTCCCAAGTCCAACCCTTCACATCAAAGACAAAATTTAAGAATCCAAGGACTTGATCAAAGCTCAACCAGTCTTTTTAGACCTCTACTATGATGCAATAGATGAGTTAGAAGAACATTCAGCTACCTCAGATGATTCGAGGTCGGTCGAAAAAAGAACATGTGAGAGCTAATCTACTCATGAAAGGAGGGGAGGAAAAGTTTTTTGACTTTCCAAACCAGAAACCGAGAAGACAGAAATGGTATAGAAGAAAAAGAGATACAAGAAACTTGAAAACTAGACCCATGCCATCAGTCTCCAATAGAACACAGTTCTTGATACAAATAGATGCACACGATTGTATCAAGTACAAAATCAATGGTAGATATCCTTTAAATGAAAATCCAAAAATATAAAAAAACATCGAGAAAAACGACAAAGGAAACTCAAGCAAAACCAAAAAAACAGGACAAGGGTTCAACCATGACACGAGTTGAACGGAGAAAGAAATATCAAGAGTTGAAAAAAGCTCTAAAGGAGATATGTTGTGGGACGGGTGTCTAACCTCACTATCTTATCTTATTGCAGTTTTAGCGAGAACCATGATTACATTATCAATCCATGGGATGAAGCTGAGTTGACTAGTGCATAGAGGCTACAAGAGGTTGTCAATCTCTCGAAAAAAAACAAACAAATCGCATCTAACTCAAGCTACTCTCAAGTGACTGAAAGGCAATCGCTCATCGACAAACAAATCACATCCGTTACAGTATCAAACAATATCCAAACGTAAGAGACTTTTAGGATATGTTTATAAGACCTAAGCACATATGCTTATGGTCTCAAATTCCACTTTAGGTCAAATGCCAAAATCGCGATTATTAACAGTAGTGGCAATGATGCCCCAATACCCCGCCTATGCTTAGTTTTTTATTTTGAAGTGTAAATTCCTACTTATGATGAAATTAGACCGCGGGTCGGCGACGCCAAAAGCTACAAAACATTGTGATGTGTTTACGTCAATGCGTAGAGCTCTTACCTGCGGTGGTTGCAATGCAACAAATGCGACTGCAATGTGACAACCAGAGAGGGAGTAGGAAGCGTGAGAAGGAGATAAGTGAGAGCTGTTAGCTCACGCAGTGTATTTTATTATCCAAAACTTACAAATAACTTACAAAAATTGGCTTTTATACCTTAGTCAAGGTTTTTGGTGGTCAAAACTAATAATTTGGAAGCTCTAACTAAAGATAGGTAATGACAGGTTGATACAATCTGGAAGCTTGTAGCCCCGGCTCATCAATTACAAGGTTTATCCAAAAAATAGGAGTTACAGTATTCTCGATTTATCAAAATCATAAGTGTTTTTACAATAAGAGCTCCAAAAAATGATATCCGTGTTAGCTTGCTGCTAACATTCCCCCCCTCCTTGCATGTGGCGTCCCTTGACACAGCTTTATGGGTTGAAGTAGTCATTGGATTAACGGTTGGTGAGGCGGTCTTTAAGTGCATTTAGTGTCTTTTGGTATCTAATCTTCCTCTCTTTATCTGGCACCTACAAGAACTGCATTGTGACTCTGTTTTTAAGCTCCACTACTGAGTAGCCTACAAATCTCGAAGTGAGGTTGTTGATCACTGGCCCAAATATCTTTGTTCGCCTAGTGAAGAACTCTGTGTAGAACGCTTCCTCAAACGCCAGCATATTATGTGATGGTAAGAACATGCATTTGGCGTAGAAGCCATAGAGGACTTCTTCTGAAGGTTGGCCACTGAGATTGTAGCATAAACCTTTATTACCCTTGAGGAATGACATCCAAGGGATGCCTTCTTGCTCTAGCTCATGAAAAACTTTGATGCAAGTGAGCAGTATTAGGCAGATTTTATATAGCATTTCACATGATAAATTTGGTATGTTGTTGAAGAAGGACATGGTGCCCATTAGGGTTTTCACCATGTACTCTTTTGTCGGTGGTCCCTTTTTTGGAGCAGGCAATCTGGGGTAGTTCAAACAAGTTGGCCGCTTCTTTGTTAGTGTATCATGTGCTTGCCAAGTCCTTACTCTTTGTACATGACAGAAAATAGGATCCTTTTGTAGGATCGCAAGTGCTCTTGTGAACATAATCAAATACCTTGAATTCTTGTTCAACCAACTGAGTCTCCACTTTGGGTGGTCTTGATCTGTGCCCTCTACCAGCATGTCTTTGTAAAGTCTTTCTTTGACTTGGAGCAATTGCATCTTTATCAAAGGATAGGGCATCGATTGTTGGTGTCATTGCACATTGATTTGATTACGAGTGAGTTGTGTAACATTGATGGAGTGAAGAACTCCCAGCTCCCAATCCATTGCTGCCTTCCACTGCTCATCTACCTCTTGTGTAATATTTTCTTTTAGTGCATCTTCCCCAGCCTTTGAGAGCTGGACCATTGTCACTGTATCTGTTTCGGTTATGTGTACCTCCTAGCCACTTAGCTCTTCTGCTTGCTATATCTCCATCTCAGCGAATGAAACTGAGGGGATCTCTATCTGTGGCTGCTCTGAAGTTCTTGCCTCTTCTTGTGTTTCTGGTCGTCCCTCTCTCAACAGTTGGTGGACTCTTTTAAGCTCATCTATTTCTTTCAGCAGCTTGTCTTCTCTTTGCACCCGCATTAAATCCAGGTCTCTACATTGAGACTGCTCCAATTTAAGCTCAAGCTCGAGGTCTTTATTTGTAAGGTCTCTACTTTCGAATTTCACACAAGTTCTATTACGCATTTGAATTTTTTTTAAACCATCACTTATTATTTAAGATATTCGAGTTCAAATTATGAATCGTAGGCTGAGAAAACCTAAAATTTAAAATTTACGCTACAAAATTCTGACATGATTAGCTATATGAATCACTAATTAAATTATTGCAAGACTTAGTTACTGATTGTAGAATTTTCTTTTACTACTGTAACGTTAATATAAGACTGTAAATTTTAACTAAAAAATGTAAAGTAAATTATCATTAAGGAAATAAATAAAATAATTATAAAGACAAAAGAATACACAGGGATGACAAATGAAGGTACATGGACTCACCTAAACTCACATAGGAGGGGACAAAGTGGGACACACTGTCACATGAAAAGGAGAGGCTAGTCTTGACTTATCTTAATGAGGGGAGGCCTGTGTGTCCTTATCTTTTGATGATAATGACAAAGTGGTCAAGCTGATGGGTACCACAAGGGTACCAAAAACGCGGGTATGATTTTTGGAAAAAATAAATAAATAAATAATTTTTAAAAAAAATTGGAAAAAAAAGCTGGACGATTTTTTTTCTGCTATAAATAGAGCATCCATGCTCACACTTTAGACATAGAAATTGTCTCTATAGCGCTCACGAAGTGCTGCCACTTCTCTTAGAGAGAAGGCGTCCACAAACCACTAAGAGAGCAAAAAATCTAGTGGACTAATAAGGTGCGTATTAATTGAGTATTCATTTAGTTTTAAGAAGTATATGTGTGTATGTATGCTATCTCTTACTCTAATCTCTCTAATAGATTAGTAAGATTCAATTAGCTATGAGTGTATATGCTATCTCTTAACCTAATCTCTGTAATAGATCAATAAGATTAAATTAGCTTTAGAAAAGGATGTGTGTGTGTTCTCTTTTACTCTAATCTTCTAATAGATTAGTAAGATTCAATTAGATTTAAGAAGGATATGTGTGTGTGCTATCTTTTACTCTAATCTCTCTAATAGATTGGTGAGATTCAATTAGCTTTATAAAAGGATGTGTGTGTGTTCTCTTTTACTCTAATCTTTCTAATGGATTAGTAAGATTCAATTAACTTTAGAAAAGATGTGTGTGTATGTTTTCTCTTAGAAAAGGATGTGTGTGTGTTCTCTTTTACTCTAATTTTTTAATGGATTAGTAAGATTCAATTAACTTTAGAAAAGATGTGTGTATATGTTTTATCTTACTTTAATCTCTCTAAGTAAACCTAATCTCTCTACATCTTCACTATTAACTTATGTATAGTTAGTTGAAAGTTAATACATAAGAGAACTCATCATATTCTTATTATACATGATGAAATTCTCATTCACCAATTTTATTGTCAATTAGATTAAGTAGAATTTTGAATAATACGAAAAATTGATTTAGTTGAAGTATAGAAATTGAAGTTATAATTGGATTAGAAATGTGAAGCATAAAAGTAATGCATTCCTAAACTTTCACTCATAGTCTACACACTTAATTTTTGATTAAGTACGATTAGCAAATATTTGTTGTATAGAAATTAAATGTATAACAACAACACTAAGTGTGAATCCGAGTTGGCGAGGGTTCAAATTACAGACTCTCTTTGGAAACAAGAGATTACTAGGGAAATTGACCAATTTAAAGTTCTAAGTGTATAACATAAGTGTAGTACAAAAAAGTGGCTCCAAAGCGTGCTCGAACCCAAGGCGCTAATGATCACGAAGCTGGAACAAGTAACGATGGAACCCCTGCGGAACATGCTATGTCTCCACCAATTGGACCAATCGGAGCTATGGTACAGGTTAGTATTGCAGTTTCAAGTTATGCATCATTGCATATGCGAGACCATAGTAATATATTATTTACCTTATGAAAAGAAAACACGGACCAAAACCACGGGGCTTCACCCCAAGAAATTCGGCATATGTTTGAAAAGTAGGAAAGAATGTTTGGTTAAACTGGTTGCTATAGGAAAGAATGTTTGTCCAAAATCTTCGGTATGGTTTCTCTCAAGTCTCTCTACTTATTAGCGCTGGTATTATGTGGCAGTTGCCGAGGCGTGAGATGACGCCCAGGATGGCACCGCTGATGCTGTGGTGGAAGTACACCCAGATTAGCCCAGTTGGATACTACAGTTTTGTTTTTCCGTGGTGTGAGGATGACGCCCAGATTGGTAACGTTGTTGCTGTGGCGGGAGTACGCCCAAATTAGCACAGCGAGTACTTGTCGAGCGGTATGGGACGCTCATGAGGACAAGGGTTTTTATAAATAATGTATATACCGATTGGACATAATAGCGCCAGTAGAGATTCTTAAGTGAACCTAATCCAAGGGTTGTTGGTTTAAAATTGGACGACTTCTTGTTTGACTATTGTTTGTAATACTGTTTGAAGGGCTGTTTTAACGAACAAGTATCATAAATAAAGTAAAGGAACATGTATGTTTAAACAGTGTGGTAGTAATTAGATAAGAAAATAAGGGTGAGTGTGGTGTGGAAAGTGGGAGAATGATACCCCGACCGTATCATTCTATGGACGGGTGGACCCGATGAGTCGGGTAACTTTCCAACGCTAGAAATTGTTTTTTTTAAGTCATAACCTTAAAAGAGACAAACCTTGGCTACTGTGCTTCTGAAACATGGGGAAAAAAGCGTACAGGTTGGTCACTCTAAGATTTATACTTTTAGGTATAATTGATTATAGATAGTTTTTAGATAGGGTTATGGTGGTCACGCTCCGCCATAGCGAGATAGGACCAATCCTTCACTAACGGTTCATGCCCGTGGCTACGTAGTAGCTAAGGCAATGTCCGTTGGTTTTTCTTTTTCAGGATTGGAGACCTATCAAAGGTACTCCGCTCCTCTCAAAAAGGGGCAGGGACCTCACATTATTCTTTTTCTCTAATGCTTTGTAGACCTTGTTTGTTCCTTTGATCGCGGCCACTATGGGATTTTCTTGTATTTGCCACAAGAAAATTTCCTGATCATTTATTCTCTGCTCTGAGTATCGTAGGGAGGCGTTCGCTACATCAAACTATACTTGCATTTTGTGAACTGACAGGGTTGTTGTTAGAAGTTTGTTGGTAACTTATGTCAGTTGTTCATGTTTTTCTTTGCAAGCATCTGACAACTTTGTAAGCAGATCACCGAGCTACTTCATCTCTTTTTGTTGTTTATCCCTTGCTAGTTGATGTTGTTCAACTTCAGCTTTCAACTCCTACACTTGTCTTTGTAGATCAGTGATGACATTTAATCTGCTGTCTAACTCTCCTTGGAGTGCGTCAATCACCATCTCTAATTCTTTGGCCCTTGTGTTATGGCTAAGTTCGATTGTTCGAAGTCTTTTCATCACGTCCTGCATTTTCTTGGAATACTCGTTGACTTGTAGGATCACTTCATCGTTCGATTGCCAATCTTCATTTCTTGCTAGCTGCCTGGAGGTTTCTATAGTCTCTTGTGTATCTTTCGGCTGCGTCATGGTGGCTGGTTGTTGTTGCCCTTGAGACTGTGGCTGGTCTTCTTCCGTTGTGTCATCCTGAGGCTTTGTGGGTGCCTCAGCCTTTTCTTGTTGTGTTGAGGTAGAAGGTGTTTCGTCCTCTTCTCTTGTTTTCTCAAACTTTGTGTTGTCCTCTTGTTCAGGACTCGCTGCCCTTTCTGGCACTTTGTCTTGCTCTTTTTGTTGCTCTTTTGCTGCTCTTGTGTAGCTTTAGCTGCCTGTTGTTGTGCAGATTCAGTTGCTTCTCTTTGTTCTGGCTCTGTCTCCTTGGTGGGCTCAGGTTCTGTGGCTTTACTTGTTGGTGAAGGTGGAGGGCTTGGCATGGGGTCATCATGCTGTGCTGAAACAGGTGAGAAGGTCGGGGAGACACATCACCTTGATCATGCTCTTCTTCTCCTTGTTCTGTTGCTTCCTCTGCTTGTTTTTGCTGCTCCGCCACCTCTTTAACTTTCCCTTCCGCTTCTTGGGCTTCTCTCAGCTTCAAAGCTTCTGCTTCTTGATACATCTTTTCTTGTAATTCTGAGGGATCTTCTGTTTGTTTCCTGGCTGGTGCTTTGTTCTTGCCCCTTTGAGTTCAATGGGTACCCACTTTGCCGGGTCCTTACCTTGTGCTTGGCAACTGTGTTTGTAAGAGTGATTTTCTCTTTCAAATCAGGCTTGTTTTTGTACCGGTTTCTCTTGGTGTGCTGTTGGGGTATAAAGCCCAATGTGGTTGCCCAGGTAAGTGGGCGGGCCGCCAGGTATGTACACATATTCTTTTGTAAAAACCTAAAAAGAACTCACTATGCTCTACACATTACAGTAGAGAGAGTTCACCATATTGTCGTGCTCTTCTTCTCGCACTCTCTCTCGCGTTGCACTTCCGCTCGTACTCCTTCAACTGGTATCAGAGCTCAGATCGAGGCTCGGGGCAGCACTGCGGGAGGCTAGAGTCACCAACTCAGATTGGAGTGAAATTCGATAGGCGAAGACACGGCCCCAAATCTTGTGGGAGGACCCGAAGGACTTGGTGTTGTCAGAATTTCATTCTGAGGTCATCTCGGCCACCGTTCGGCTTCGACAAAGGTCTGCGCAGGCCATTTTCGACTACGTGGTCTCAGCGGGTGCGGATCCGACTCTGCAAATTTGGGGTTTTCGGCCTACGACTACAGGTGCTGAGGATATCAAAATTTCAATCAAATCGGTAGATGGGGAGCGGAGAAGATAAGTTCTCTTTTTTCTTCCAAACCTATTTTATGCTAGGTTCCTTTCTCGGAGATACTCGTCTCTGTGTTTTGACCTCTAGAACCATCTTTGGTATTGTCGGTGATGTTTTGGGCACCCAGATTTGAATCCTCTTTTTCTTAAGCTGTGCTTTTGGTACCCAAATTTTCATGACTCCTTACATGCTACTTGTATCATTTGCTTGTCTCGATAGGATGGAGAAGATTGTTTACTTTGTGGTTTTCTCTGCTGGTAATTTTCTTTCCATTCCTCCTTGCTTGGTGCAATTGGAACAATGAGTTGTCCGCCTTTAGGTGATAGATTGATTTGATTCGTATCCCAATCTGGTACTGCCTTGTATATCCGCATCTAGAGAATTCTAAGTATCATCGTCTCATTCATGTGTTCATCTGGTAAGCATACAAAATGATGAGGACCTGAATATCCATGTACTATCAGATTCAAGTTAACTACTCCCAATGTTGGTGTTGGTTCTTATTGCATCCTTTGATAGTCACTATTCCTGCTTTCAAAGACTGATTTGTTTCTTTCTTGTACATGGAATAATTGACTTTATTTACTTGAGCTCCTGTGTCGACCAATGCATTCGTGATATGGTTGTTGAGTTGTATCTTGATGAGAAGGTCCATTCTATTTAACCATTCATCATTCTGCAAGTCACATTGTCGGTCATCTATTTCCAGCATGTTGATGGGAATAGCTATTTGTTGATTCTTGAGAGCAGCTTTCCTTTTGAGTACTCAAAGCCGAGCTTCCTCTTGGGCTTCATCAATAACCTGTTGTTGTTTTATCTTCCTTTGCTTGACTGTATGCATTCTTTCTAGCAATTCATTGGTTAGTGGAAAATTGTACTTCTTTAAACGATATCCACTAATCTAATTAGCCATTGGTTAACCATCGAGGGTGGATAGCTTAATTGCTCCACTTGGAGATACATCTTCAATGATAAATGGTTCATTTCCCTTTTTCTTAAACTTGGGAATGTGTTCTTAAGGGAATAGATTAGAACTAAGTCCCCTTTTTTGAAGATTTGTGTAATTAGATGGGAATCAAAAAACTGTTTTTGTTTTCTCTTTTGCGCATGGATGTGAGCTACATCAGTTAGCCTTTGCTCATCTAGCTTCTCTAAATCTTCAAGTATTTTTTACAAAACATGTCCAGTCCAGTCAAGATCCTTAGCTACCCTTAGTGTCGGTAATAAAAATTCTATTGGCAGTATGGCATCAAGACCATAAACAAGGTTAAAGGGTATAGCATTTAAAACTGTTTTGAATGAAACTCGATAAGCCCATAGAGCAGCATGGAGATTCATTTCCCAGTCTGTCCTTCCTGAACTAACCGCTTTAATCAATACCGAGCTAATAATTTTATTCGTATGCTCAGCTTGTCCGTTTTCTTGTGGGTGATAGGGGGATGATTTGTTATGGATGACCATAAATTCATTAAGCAGATACTCGATTACCTCATTGAGGAAATGAGGTCCCCTATCACTGACAATTTCTATTGGCAGTCCATATCTTGTGAACACATACTCATATAAAAATGCGGTAGTGGTTCTAGCATCATTCTTTTGGGTTGCTTTAGCCTCGGCCCACTTGGTCAAATAGTCCGTAGCTACAATGATATATTGAGCTTGGGTTCTATAAGTAGCTCGCTATATTGGCCCAACAAAATCTATACCCCATTTTGTGAAACCTCTAGCTCCCATGATTGGTCTTAAGGGCATGCTATCTACTCGTGTAGGCAGTTTTGCTCGTTGACAAGCATCACACCTTCAAACATACTCTTTGGCATCTGCAAAAAGTTTTGGCCACCATATGCCTGCCATTAAGATTGCTCTTGTGGTGGTCTCACTAGAAAAGTGACCTCCAGCTATCCAACATGTGCTTGTTCTATAATCGGAATATATTCGTCTTCATTTTCACAAAGACGCAAATGTTGATCTTTACCTCTCCAATACAATTGGTTTCCAATAAGAGCATAGTCTCTTGCTTCAGTTTCAATTACTCTTTCACGGTGTTTACTCATATCCTCAAGAAATGTTCGGTTTCATTAAGTAAGTAACGAGATAGTTACTCCACTTAGGAACACGTGACATTTGGAACAATGCTACATGAGGTATGGGTGTCTGTTTTTGACGTTGAGGACAATCCTTTACAAAAGAGCGAACATCACTTCTCATAGTTGATCAAAATACTCCAAGTCTCAAGATCCTTTACATAGTTTGGTCTTCCACAAAATGAAGTCCTACTATGGTAATATGTGCTTGAATTAGGTATTGGTTTTTCTCTTAGGATTAATGCATAAGAGAAATATTCCATCTCGGTTTCTTTTATATAGCCTACCAGCTAGTAATTGATACATAGCCAATTTCTCAATTAATCCGATTGTAATAGGAAGTGGTATTCACGAATCCACTTGAGCTATTGTCATCAATGATACCATATTTTCCGACCATCAAGGTATCATTTCCACGGAGAACAGGTATGCATCTCGTAGATCATCATCTACTCCTATAGGTGGTTCTCTTGAAACAATCCTTGATAAATCATCTTCTCTTTGATGAGTGGTGCTCTTTTTCACAACTACAATGAAATCAAATTCTAGAAGAATGATAAACCATCTCGCTATTCTTCCTGTGCCACATGGCTTGTTGACCAAGTACAATAAGGCTTGGTGGTCCACAAAGAACACAAATTTGTTTGTTAATAGATAATGTCTATGCTTTTTTATGGCATAGATCATTTCTAATCCTTCCCTTTCCATGGTGGTATAATTATTTTCCGCCATGTTCAACTGTCGACTAGCATAACAAAAAGGAAAATCAAATTTCCCGTCTCTTGGTTGAGCTAGTATACATCTTATGGAAAAATTGGAAGCATCTACATGTATGTGAAATATCTTATTCCAATCTGGTGCTTTCAATATTGGAGTTGAAGTGAGAGCTTGCTTAAGCTTCATAAAGGATTCTTCACACTTATCAGTCCACTCAAAGTGTGTAATCAAGCTATACATGGGTTTTGTAATTATAGCGTACATGTAAATGAATTGTCTATAATATCCACAATGTCCCACGAAGGCTTGAACCCCCTTCACTGTTGTTGGTATAGGCAAATCAACAATAATATGAATTTTATCCATATCATTAGCTATGTCATTTTTAGACACTATATGTCCACGAATTTTTCCTTGTCTACCCATGAATGTGCACTTCTCAGGATTTAAGCAAATCCTATAAAGTCTACATTTTTCGAATACCTTTTTGAGATGTTCAAAATGATCAGCCCGGATTGACGAATGTACGCATTGATCATCCATATAGACTTCCAATAATTTCCTAAGGTATTCTTTAAAAACATGACTCATCAATCTTTGGAAGGTGGAAAGAGAATTAGTTAACCCAAAAGGCATAACCCGATAGACAAAAATACCCCATTTCGTTGCAAAAGCAGTTTTATGCTGATCTTTTGGGTAAACCAAGAGTTGATTGTATCCCGAAAAGCCATCTAAGAAGTTGTAAGCTTCTTTCCCTGAAACTCGTTCTAAAACATTCTCAGTGATTGGAAGAGAAAAGTTGTCTCTAATGGTAGTTGCATTCAGTTTCTTGAGGTTGACACACACTCGTAATTTTTTATTCTTTTTGGGTACTGCCAAAATTGGAGACACCCAATCTGTGTATTTAGTTTCATAAATGAATTTGGATTCCTTTAGTTTCTCAATCTCTTCTTTGATCTTCCTGGCAAATGTTTCATTGTATGTGGATGGCCTTTGTCTACTTGGTTTCTCATCATCTCTCATGGATATGATATATTGACAGATTTCTGGATCAACACCCTTGAGATCCTTGTAAGACCAAGAGAAGATATCTCGGTATTCTTTTAGTAATCTTAGTATTCTTCTTCTTCTGTTAGGTCATTTGCAATGTAGTCAGGCCTAGGCTCTTCTCCTGGTTCAGCCAAATCTATCTTTTTCACGTTTTTCAGGCCCTTCATAAGACTCGCCTTGTTTTCGTAGTTCTCTAGCAGGTTGTTCGACTATGATTTTCAAATCTTGGAGAGTATATTTTTTATAATGGGATGGAACACTCATTACATCTTTACCATCCTCTTCTGTGGTTTCCATTTTAGTCGTATATATCTCCTTTAGAGCTTTTTTCAACTCTTGATACTTCTTTTTCCTCTGAACTAGTGTTATGGTTTACTCCTTTTTCTGTTTTTTTTTAGGTTTTGCTTGGGTATCCTTCCTCATTTTTCTCGATGTTTTTTGACATTTCTGGGTTTTCATTTGAAGGATATCTGCCACTGATTTTGTCCTTGACACAATCATATGCATCTATCTGCATCAGGAACTGTGTTCTATTGAAGACCGATGGCATAAGTCTAACTTTCATATTTCTGGTGTCTCTTTTTTGTCTATGCTATTTATTTCTTCCCAATTTCTGGTTAGGAAAGTCAAAAAAAATTTCCTCCCCTCCTTTCATGAGTAGCTTAGCTCTCACATGTTCTTTTTCTGACCCCGAATCTTCTGAGGTAGTTGAGTGTTCTTCTAACTCACTTGTAGAATCATAGTAGAGGTTTGAAAAGACTTGTTGAGCTTTCATCAAGTCCGATTGGGTTCCTCACTTTATCTTCAATGTAGAGGATTGAAATCATCTCGATGGTGATTATGTTATAGCCGTCCTCATTGCAAAATTGAGTCGACATAGACGTATTCACACATACATCCATTGTCGCTAAAATTTGAGTCCACTTAAATGACTCAAACAAATTTTTTGGAAAGGGTTCAGGTACATAGGATTCATCCGTGCAATCCCTTTCTAAAATACATCTTGTTTTAATCTCCCGTTTTCTGAAGCTCCGCACATCCAAATAGGAGTGTCTTTGTTTAACCACGATGGAAGCTTAGTTTTAGTGGAAGAGACAGAATCAAAATCTTGTATGGGCATTTTCATGACATCTCTATACGTATGATCTTTTAGATTAACCCTTGTTATAGATCCCACTTGCTTCAAGTACAAATAATAGTTTCTCCAATCTTGGATGAGCTGTATCTATCCCATGAAAGGTCTTCCCAATATGATTTTGTAATTGAGTTTCTTTCCAAATTCTACTATGGAAAAAGTGTGTTGATATTCAATCCCACAGGAATTAACTATCACCTTTTCAAGCAATCCTAAGGGTCTTTCAATGTGTCCATCAGTCAATTGCAATTTCATTTGAGTTTTTCTAATGGCTGACTGTCCCCAGGATTCCCTAGTGCTTTTTGTGGCTATGGCTATGCCTACTCCACTATCTAGTATTGCCATGGTTTCTATGTCATTATATTTCACTGAAAGGGTGGTTTTCCTTCTTCCCCTTCATAATATTCTCCGACTTTGTTCATTGGAATAGATTGAATCTCTTTGTTATCCATTTCATGTTTCAATCTTCCCAAATTTTTTGCGATGAGCCCCGTTATCCCCACCTTCTCTAGAGTTTTCAGTAAATCATTCATAAATATGGTCTGATTTTTAACAATTCTCCCAAAGTAAGAGTGCATTGGATGGGTGTACACATGATCGAATGAATGTTGTATACTTCTAGGGTCTGTTTTGCTCTTTTTACTTTAGTGGTCTTACACACTATGGATTCATCTTTGTTATCTCCCAAGTAAGAGGGTAATGTTGTAGGTCAATGGTTTAGACATTCTCGAAGCTTCAGATCCGCAATCCCCATACAAGGATTGTACATTCATGTCCATATCAGGAGGTAGGTTGTCTAACCAAACTTCCTCTATGGGAGTTGACTTTAGAGTTAGGCCCCCATCATTGATCTCTCTAGATTTTTTCCATAAATGACCTAGCCAATCTTCCTCCACAAATAGAATTCCGTCTAAGGCATCTTCGCTATCCAGCACTATAAGTTCTGGCTCTTTTGGTTCAAAGTGGGGTTTTACCACGTCTTCGGATTTTTTTTTATTGTCTCTTACCACAAGCTCCTCAGGTTTTTCCATACTTTCAAGCTTGGATTTTTGTTTTTCCAGCATTTCTTGCGTGATTCTTACCAAATCTCGGTAAGCTTCAAGATTATCTACTTCCATGTCTGGAGAAGGATAGTTTTTCCATTTTTTTTTCATGTTTTGGCCTGGTTTAAGTCCTCCTTGGTAGGCTTCCAAGGCTGCATTATAATTGGCTCAAAAAATTTATCAACCAAAATTGATCCTCCAGATTTCACGGTTGTTTCTTTGATTTTTCTTTCAGTTTCTTTCACCTTTTCTTGGAATAGTTGTTTTGCTTTCTCCTTGATTTCAGCTCGTTGTTTCTATTTTCTCATCTCATACCTTTTGCTTCTGCTTCTTTTGGTCTTTTGAGAGTTAATTTTTGTATTCTCTGAATCATCAGAGGAGTTATGTTTCTTTTTCTTGGCCTAGGCTTTAGTGATTATCATGATTGGAACAATCGGTTCACTCTCATATGAGCTACTAGGTATCACTTGGACTACGCTCACTACTATTTTACCCTTGTTTAAAGGATTTTTAGGACAATCTTATGGGAAGTGTCCTCATTTTTTGCAACATTATATGCAATAAACTTCAACTGGCTTAAGGTTTTTGTCAGGCTCTGGGCATTCATTTCTCTAATGATCATCTGCACCACAGTTATGACAGTTTCCCATTCTCGGCTTAATCATGGGTCTTACCATAGGATGTCTAACACCTTGATTAGCTACATAATACATTGGTGCGAGCTCTGGTGGATCATAAGTCACAGGTTCTTCCATTGGTGGTGGATGTGCATTATACCAATCTCCTTGTACCATTAATGTAGATGGACTAGGCTCAGCATAGGGTGTAACAGGCACTAGTGCTTGCTCATCTATGATTCCTTTTGAATACGGCACTGTATTATGTCCTGGATACGGAGGTTGTTGACCCAACACGGGTTGAGGTCTTTTCATACCCATCAATGGTCTTTGAGCTGGTGCCATGTTATGCTGGTATCTATACATGGGTTGTCCTTGTGGCCTCATGGACACATACTAAACATTCCCATCATACTTTGGTCGGTAATAACACCCATTGGTCTCATGGTTGGTCCATTTTCCTTCAATTGCACACCATTTATGTGGCCTAATTGGTTGTCCCTGTGGAGGAATCCCTTGCCCTGGTCCCCTCATAGGTGCTCTTTGCATGTTATTCATCCTTTTGAGCATGTTCTCTATGGTTGAATGCAGTGCTGCAACAGCCGTTTCCACTTGTGCTATTTTGGTGGATGTTGTTTTCTCGCTTTGGTTATCCTTAGGGACATCTTCTTCGTTGAAAATATCACAATTGTCTCCTAAGTCAATAGCATCTGAGACACACTCTTCTAGGGTCGTATGTTTCTTGCTATATTATATAGAATGAATTTCTCCCTCTAGAAACAATGATACTAGTCTTTCTTCTGCAAGTATCTCTAGCTTTGGGCATCTTGCAATGTATTGCTTCATTCGAGTTGCACAATCTCTAACAGACTCACCTTGTTTCTGTTTGAAGCTATAGATTTGAGCTACAATATTGTGTTTGATCCCCGTTTTGGAACAAGCAACTACAAATCCTTGAGCTAATGTATTCAAGTCCATGATTGACATTGGTGGAATGTTTTGGAACCATGCTAATGCTTTTTCTTCTAATGTCATTCCAAACCCCTCGAATTGAGTATGGAAATCAAATATGTGTTCTGCTCTTAGCACTTGTTTAAAGCTTGCTAAGTGGTCATATGGATCACTAGATCCACTGTACTTTTTGACCCATCTTTGAAAATCAGCTGGTTTGACACGTCTATTTGGTTCAATTCCTGGTCTCCTAGTAGTTGGTCCTTTTCCTAGTCCTTCAAACCAGTTTGTTGGAAATAGTGACTTATGTAGCCTTGGACTGGTCTTATTGTCACTCGGTTTTCTGCGTGACGAGGTGGTTTCTAGTTTCTTAACATTAATCTCAGAAGATCTCTCACGATGTTCATCTCTTGGGATAAGTAGTTTCTAGTTCTTTGCCCAATATTCAATCCCTTATTGAATATCCTTGATATTTGGTTCACCTCATCAGGATTCATCATAACAAAGTTATTATTATAAAAATCCCTAAACAAGTAGGTTGGTAGATCTGTTGATCCATTTTCCTTAATCTTGAAGATATAGATGATCTTCATGGGTGTTAGTTGTCCTAATTTGGCATGCGAAGTCCACAGAAGATCTTCTACATTTCTATCCTCCCAACAATAGACTCCGATCCTAGGATTATCAGTACTAAGTAGTTTCAAAGGCCTCAAATCAACTTGACCGTATCCCTCAAATTCTAAAGTTGGTGGTCCTTCTTTTGCAGCCATAACTGGAATTATGGTATTTACTTCTAACCGCCATTTGTCTATCACGCCAGGGTTTTTGACTTGTAAATACTGAGTTCCCCTATGTGCATTTTGTTTGCCATGATTTCCTCTTTTAACTCAATACTATGGTCATCAATGCAAATAGTGTACTCTTCATTAGGATCCAGGTAGACCTGAACTCCGTGGCGGTTAGTCTTATAAAAAGAGAGTATATGCTTATATCGCATTGTCATTCCGGTTTTCGAGTGAGTCGAATAAGAAGACATTTTGAATGTTGAATTAGAAAAAGTGTCTGAGACTTCTTCAAGGATAGTGTGCAATGAATTGCTTTGATTCAAACTTTCTTCGGTGGATACTAACCTGGAGGTTTCGCCAACTATGCCTTGATTTCCTAGTACACGACCAGATCTAAGGTTCATAAAGACTTGTGAAGCCCTGGATAGAGTACTTACCTTTGGATTCACTTGTTGTCAATTTCTTCTTGACTTGATTGCAACTTCTGTCAAGCTGCCGATTCCTTGTCTGCAACCTGATTCCTGTACAATTTTGATCAAGTTAGCTATTCTTTCACAAAGTCTGTGTAGTTTTTGCTAACTATTGTGATTGGTCTATGTGTAGCACTTCAATTCGAGCTATTGGAGTCAGCAGTTGAAATTTTCAACCTCGACTTTGGCAAAAATCAAAGGATTAATCTGCAACCTGGAAATTGAGTGAACATGTATCAATTTGGATCCGATTGAACCCAAAATTTCCTGGTGACTTTGTATTATGCTGGTCTAACACTGTACAAGCTCAAAAATCCAATTTGATGATCTTTTGTCAAATTTTTATAATTTTTGGCTTATTTGCCAAGTATACAACCTGTTAAGATCCTTGGACAAGTTTCAACAAGTTTGGACAAAATCTGTTCAAGTTTATCAATTGTTTTGTGTCTGCAGACTCTGGTTTTAAGAATCTGGCTTAAGTCTCACTTTAATTTTGTGATCAAAATTTCACCAAAATTGATTTGTGTGGTCTACTTGATATGCTTGACCTTGTGGTATGCTCAAATATGCAAGATTGTCAATTTTTGAAGCAGATGTAAATAATTGTAATTATTTACTCTAGCTAATTTTTTGCAAGTTTTTGTCCCAATCTTGACACAAATCTGTTAAGCACTTCAACTTAAGGTCTCTAGCCAAGTTTCATCAACTTTGGACAATTTTTGGTCTAATGGTCATCAATTTTCTGTTCGCAGACTAACTTTGCAAATCTGGTCACAGTTTTCAATCCAACGATCCAAATCTTACCAGATTTGGTTTGTGGGCTTATTACAACATGATAAAACTAGTTGTGTGCTTAGTCAAAAAAAGTTGAAAAACGGGGCAGATATAAATAATCGTGATTATTTACAACTGTCCACTTTCTGCATCTTTTTGGTCAATTGAGCATGTACACATGTCTATCACATCAATATAAGCCTATGAATCAAATTTCATCAAGTTTGGACTATTTTTTCCCCAATTTACACTCAAGTTCTCGAAATTCAGTACAAACTTTAGTCTTTACCAAGTTTTTTGCCAGTTTGGTGATCCAAATCCAATGTGCCTTTACATAAGTTGTTTGTACACATGCAATGAGTCTTTGCTATCAATCTTGGTCAAATTTGAGCTGAAAGTAAATAATCGTGATTATTTACTTCAGGCTTGAAATGAACCATTTTTTGCAATTTTTTTCATAGACTGTCTTTTCATGAGTTGTTTGAAGCCTAGGAATCAAGTCAAAACTTAATTTGGCCTAAAATGTCAAAAAACGTAAATAATCCGAGTTTTTCCAAACACTTGGAATTTTTACCTCAAAGTGTCCTTGAGCTTACCCCTGGTTCATACAACTTTTAAGCTTACTCGATCTCCAGCCGGATTGAGTGGATTGGAGTTTTTTCGTGCTATTTCTAGCCGTAGACCTGAAATTCTACAACTTCAAATACAACTCAAAATGATTCTTTCGGAGAGAGCAATGTTCTAAAATCCAACTCGGATCCTACTTACCCTACTCCTAAGTTCTCATGCAATGGGGCTGTGGAAAGTGTTCACAAACACTTGTTTTCTTGGTTTTTATGGTTTTTTGAGCATTGATCTTAAGCATTGTCTTGTCTATCAATCATTCTCACAATCCTAATCTCGCTCTACAATCCTACAATCCTAAAGGCACTCAACAAGTACGATTACTTCCAAGCTACCTCTACACAGCAAAAGACGACAATCTGAAACTATGTGGTTTCTAAAAGAAAGTTTTTACTTTAGGAGATCCTAAAGGAAGTTAAAAAATAACTTCACAAGACGTTCGTGTTTTCCGCTAGTTTAAGTCTCTTCGATCCCCGGCAGCGGCGCCAAATGTGGGACGGGTGTCTAACCTCACTATCCTATCTTATTGCAGTTTTAGCAAGAATCACAATTAAATTGTCAATCCATGGGATAAAACTGACTCGACTAGTGCATAGAGGCTACAAGAGGTTGTCAATCTTTTGGAAAACAACAAACAACTCGCATCTAACTCAAGCTACACTCAAGTGACTGAAATCACCAAAAGCCAATCGCTCATCGGCAAACAAAATCACATCCATTACAGCATCAAACGACATCTAAATGTAACGAAACTTCTAGGACATGTTTATAAGACCTAAGCACACATGCTTATGGTCTCAAATGCCACTTTAGGTCAAGTGCCAAAATCGTGATTATTAACAGCAATGAATTTTGACCTAGTCGTTTTCGATCCAGAATGTACCTAAATGCTTAGCAATGATACCCCAATACCCCACCTATGCTTAGTTTTTTATTTTGAAGTATAAATTCCTACTTATGATAAAATTAGGCCACTGATCGGCGATGCCAAAAGCTATGAATCGAAATATTATGATGTGTTTACATCAATGCGTAGAGCTCTTACCTGTAGTTGCAATGCAACAAACACGACTGGAATGTGACAACCGGAGAGGGAGTAGGAAGCGGGAGAAGGAGAGAAATGAGCATCGTTAGCTCACGCTGTGTATTTCATTATCCAAAACTTACAAATACTTACAAAAATTGGCTTTTATATCTTAGCCAAGGTTTTTGGTGGTCAAAACTAATAATTTGGGAGCTTTAACTAAACATAGGTAGTGACAGGTTGATACAATCTGGAAGCAAGTAGCCCCGGCTCATCAATTACAAGGTTTTTCCAAAAAATAGGAGTTACAGTATTCCCTATTTATCAAAATAATAAGTGTTTTTTCAATAAGAGCTCCGAAAAATGGTATCCGTGTTGGCTTGCTGCTAACATATATACAATGGAAATGGAAACCACTGAGGAGGATAGTAAAGATGTAATCAGTGTCCTATTCCATTACAAAAAATATACTCTCCAATATCGAAAAATCATAGTCGAACAACCTGTCAGGGAACTACGAAAACAGGGCGAGTCCTACGAAGGACCTGAACACGCAAAAAAGATAGATCTACCTGAACCAGAAGAAGAGCATAGACCTGCCCACATTGCAAACGACTGACATAAGAAGAAGAAGAGCTTTTGTTAAGCTTACTGAAAGAATATCCTTGCTTGGTCTTATAAGGATCTCAAGGGTGTTGATCCAGAAATCAATCAACATACCATACCCATGAGAGATGATGCAAAATCAAGCAGACAGAGACCATACACATATAATGAAACATTTGCCAGAAAAATCAAAGAAGAGATTGAAAAGCTAAAGGAAGCCGAATTCATTTATGAAATCGAACACACAGATTGGGTATCTCCAATTGTGGTAATACCCAAGAAAAATGAAAAAATGGGTGTGTGTCAATGTCAAGAAGGTGAATGCAGCTACCATTAGGGACAATTTTCCTCTTCCAATCACGGATCATGTTTTAGAGTGAGTTGCAGAAAAAGAAGCTTATAGCTTTTTAGATGGTTTTTCGAGATACAATCAATTTTTGGTTGACCCCAAAGATCAGCATAAAACTGCCTTCGCAAACTGAATGGGGTATCTTTGCCTATCGGGTTATACCTTTTGGGTTAACTAATGCTCTTGCCACCTTTCAAAGATTGATGAGCCATGCTTTTAAAGAATATCTTTCGAATTTTTTGGAAGTATATATGGATGATCTATGTGTACATTCATCAATCCAAGCTGCTCATTTTGAGCACCGCAAAAAGATATTCAAAAAATGTAGACTTTATAGGATTTGCTTAAATCCTGAGAAGTGCACATTTATGGGTAGACAAGGAAATATTCTTGGACATATAGTGTCTAAAAATGGCATAGCTAATGATATGTATAAAATTCAAGTTATTGATGATTTGCCTAGACCGCCAACCGTCAAGGGGGTTCAAGCCTTCATGGGACATTGTGGATATTACACACAATTCATTTACATATACGCTATAATTGCAAAACCCATGTACAGTTTGATCACACATTCTGAATGGACTGATGAGTGTAAAGAATCCTTCATGAAGCATAAGCAAGCTCTCACTTCAACTACAATATTGAAAGCACCAGATTGGAGTAAGATATTCCACATACATGTAGATGCTTCCAATCTTTCCATCGGGTGTATACTAGCTCAACCAAGAGATAGGAAAATTGATTTTCCTTTTCTCCACAAAACTCACCGGCTTTTGCACTTCAGCTATCTTCTCCACTACTTGCTTTTCAGAAGTCACTTGGTCAAGCACATCAGTCGGTATTCGGTAGACTCCTCTCTGCAGTTATTGAGGCCTCATAGGCCCACACGATATCGTCTCTACTCTGTCATCATGCCTATCCAGTGCTACCACATGTGCATCAACAAAGGGTCGAATTACCTGAAGCTCTTCCCTAGAAATTGGCCTTGGCACCAATGGACTGGCCAGAACTTGCTTTGCATGTTGCTTCTTTAAAACCTTCATCGTCCTGCTCTGCACATAGGCTACTGCCTCCTCGTACGTGCACGGTCCATCTATCTCGACTTTATCCCGCACTTTTACATGCAAGCAGGACGTCCACAAACTTGGTCATCTAAAAAAAAACTGCATCCTCTATAGCAGTTACCTTAACCAAATTGCTCCATACGGCCCCGAACTCCCACACGAATGCTCGGAAATCACCGTCAAGGCTTTGCTTTAGGTTTTCCATCCTCTGTTTCACTTCACTCCACTGCGTGTTGGCCACATATCGGCTTTGGAATGCCACTTCCAATGTGATCCAATCCTGTTTTTCTTCAGCCTACAAGCCCTCGTACCATACCTTTGCTTTTCCACAAACCAGGAGCGGGAAATGTTGGGCCACTCCCTCTTCTCTTGACAAGCCACTGTCCAGCAAAAAAAGGCCGTAGTCTTGCATCCAATCCTCAACATCTTCAGCACCTGTAAAAGTCGAAAAACCCAACCATGCCATTCTTGTTAGATCCTGCTCTTCAAACTGTGACACCGTCTTCGGCTTCATCGAGAAGCAATCAGTAGCTCCTCCGTGGGGGCACCATTGATAGGATGGGAGAAATGGAAAAACACCGAGCATATAATATACCTGCCTCTCTATATCCCAGGGATCAACCCGCACCCCTACCCACGCAGAATCGCACACACTATACCACAATCGGCAAACGACTACTGCATATACCTAGACTCAGACAACCCAGACGCCCATACCCAACCACCCAGCATGCAAGCATAGCATCAAGCCTCAACCCGTAAGAGCATCCAATCTCATGAACATGTAAGCAAGAATAGGCTAACACATACCGACACTTTCTCAACCATTGACAGTCGTTGACACTTTGAAATCATTGGCATACATGAGATTCGAATAGAGATCACCCATCCGCTCGCATAAGAGCAACTCAAAGACATGACTCACCCATAAGCATGAAAATACATGAGAATACTTAAACAGTGAGCATATAAAGTTTAGAAATACTACAATTAACATAAACCCAAAGCACAGACAATGATAATCCCAAACCACCCTCCTTGGCGAACCTTCAAAGCCTCCATTATAGGCCTCTCGATTTTTGTTGATCTTTTCGGAACCCGGCTTTGGTTATCAACCCTCAATTAACCTCCTTAATTCGTGGCCTTTTCCGACCTTCCTCCAAGCCTGTATCGACCTCCTTCAACTGCAGCCCACCGTGGCTCTTCCTCTTATTCGACTCTCGGCTTGCTCGGTCTTCCTTCTTCTGACGATCCCTTCTGGTCTTCATCAACCTGCCCCCGGCATGTGCTCTCTGTAGCCCTTCCGCTCTTCTCTGTATTTGATTGGCAACCCTCCTCCTCTCTCTCGCCAGTATTGGATGGGCTTCAACAAGCCCCTCCTTCCATGCAGTTGGTGCCCACCCAGTCCCTTTGCAACTGGCCCTGGCGGCTCTTCTTCATGGCGTTACCAACCCTTGTCCGTATGTGCCCCCAAGCCTGGCGCCACCTGGCCTCCTTCCCTATGCACTCCTTGATGCTAAGCATGCCTCTCTCTTCTGCAGTCCCTGCCCCTCCTGTGGCGCCCCCCTCTGGTTGCTTCTTTTTCATGCCCTGGCGGCCCTGACGTGCTCACCATGCAACAGGAGACCTTGCTCAATATATTTTTTCCCCCCCTAGTGGCCTCTCTCTCTCCTACCAATGATGTACTTTCCCTTGCCTCCTTCATGGCCCGGACCCTCGGTGGCCTCCTTTCCTCCATATAGCGCAGAGCCTTCTCCTCCTGATGGGCTCCTCACCTTGCCTTATGCAGCCCACCCATGATCACCACTGGCTGCTCTTCAGCAGCGCTCAGCTCTCCCTTGCTCTCAGGTCCTGCCTTGTCGTCCTTGCTTTGCTTGTGAGGGGCCCCCGATTTGCTCAAGGCCTTGCTTCACACGTTGCTCTCCTCTTTGACCTGCACAGCAGGCGGCCTCCCCTGCTCTTGACGCCCGTAGTTTCCTGGCCTCTCATAGCCATGCAACCTGTTGGGCTCTCACCACCCTATATTGCCATGCCCTTATCCTCCTTCTTACGCCATGGCGGCCAACCCTCTTTTCATGCACTCAGAGTCGCTCCCCTTTTTGCTTCAGTGCTGACTCCCCTGCTCTTGGTATCCCTCCACTTGTTATGTCGCTATCAAGCATCCCCAGATTCTACTCGTAGCCTTCTGCCGATCACCTTCAACACCCCTTCCCATGCAACCCAATGCTCATGCTGTAGCAAGGGCGCCCTGGCTTGGTCTCCTGCTCACGGCATGACTGCCCCGTGGCTTCAACTGGACGACCTTCTCTTGTTCTCAGTAGCAGCACCCTATGCACCTTGTGGCCCTGGCAACCTTCCTGTGGCTCCCGGTCCTAGTGACTTGCTGTCCGTTCACGGCCATGCAACCACCACCTGGCGGCTTCGGCCTAGCCATAGAACTGCGCCACCTCCATGCAAATGCTCGTTTTTATTTGCTTTACTTTAAAAAAACCTCCCTTAGCTCCACTTCACACGTCCCCCACTGCCGACCATATCCCACCAACACCCATGGCATGGCCTCAATGTCCATGACAAAAAAACTCACCTAACTCCCCTTCACTTGTCGAGAAAATGCCATGTTAAGCCATTCTATCGATTTGAATAGTGCTTCCATTGAGATGGCAGCATGGCTGCAGATCAACAAAGCTCGCTCTGCAAATTAAAAATGGTTCCCAGATGAGGAGATCTTCACCTGCAGGAGGTGTGAAGACCGATACGATCGTCGACCATCTTGTGCTACCATAATTCCCCATTGGACATGTGCCTTCTGGTATAACAAAGCCTTTAGCTCAGCAAACTGGAGCAATCATTTTGTATACATAACATGTCACTGTCCATGTGTGTTAATGTTCATCGACCCTGATAACCTTTAAGCTCTTTGACTAATAAAGCTCAAAGCTCACAACTTGACTTGCAAAATGCTTAATTTGGCATACATACCATAGTCGCACTTGTTCCAATCTACATCTAGCACATGGCCAAGCACTCTGACATCTTCCTACATACTGCCATACACCTGCTATTAGCACTTTCTTGGGTCGACACTTTCTTGGAGTACCAACAGTTCCAAGGTTCAAAACACAAAGAAGAGCACCTCCGAGTTAAGATTTTATGGCAAATCAGTGCAAGCACACAGATGTGCGCAAGGTCCGGGTGGCTCTGAATAGCAAGTGGTAGGGGTTACTGGTTATGGCAAGCTGCAAGTGGTGTTAAATGATTATGAGGGAAAGTAAATTTGAGGCCATGGGCCAATAAGGATAGGGAAGCAAGAGAGCGCAAGCTAGGACCAGGAGGTGTGGCCAAGTCAGGCGGCATCGGTGAGTGGTATTGTAGAGCATGACTAGAGCCTTAGTCAAGGGCACATGCTCTATAAGAATTTGCAGAAGGATAAGAGTGCAAGACTCGGTTTTCCTACATGAGAAAATTTCTAAATCTTCTTGTGTATTTACTTGGCTATTGCAAGTAATTTGGGCTCACATCCTCCATGCTCTGCAGCTCCTGTAGTGAAAGTTACATTGTGTTTTATGTTTCTCCCTTGCCCAGGTTGTAGAGGATTCCGCTAAATGTAATCGTCCTAGAAGAGGTAGATCAAGCTATTGATAAGACTAAAGCTGGGAAATAGGAAAACTCGCGATAGATCAAGCTAAGTTCATAGCCCCATAGGCTTGCACACATCTAATAGATGTGTAAGTGATGCTCAATGAGGCTACAAGCAGAAAACTGTGGAAGAAATTGACCTCTATGCACCAATTCTTTAAATGGAGAAGTGCCAATTGCTGGAGTCACTACCATTTAGGAAAGGTTGATTTCAATAAAGGCACACTTATTAATTGAGCTAAGCCCCCAAAATCCTATTCAACTACCTTCCCCTTCCAAAATTTTCTTGATTATATCAAACGTCACTTTATTGTGCTAGAAATGACTCATCAAGGAACCTAAAAAGGCACCCAATAGGCGAGAAGTTGAATCAATCAAGTGATGAAGGGTCACTCGATCTAGCTTTAGAGACGACGATGAATTCCTAACTAGTTTTATTCCTAATCGTGTGCTTTGATAACACTTGAAAGGCTATGGTGGACATACAAGTGACATCATAATAAAAAAGGATGGCTAATATTACTAGATGAAAATTCATGTACAAAGAGCCTCTTATATAGGCATAGAGGGAGAGGTAGCTTCTTGACACACAAGCTAACACATGGGCTTCTAGGTATCTTTACATGCATGAGGCTTAAGGCTTTGCTTACACATGGCTGTCAAGTTGTAAGAGGGGTGCACACACAAGAGAGGATACATGGATGAAGATAGGGTTTACCTAGCACTAAAGAGTCTTGCAAGTGTCATTCTGGGCCTCTTTGGTGCACTTGTACGAGAACTTTTGTTGAGGGACCCAAGGACCTTGGAATGGCCATGGGAATTTTTTTAAAAATCATGGCCTTGAGTGGTGTGTGTTGCAATGGTACATTTTTTTCACCCAATATTGGGCACTAATGAAGCTAGTGGGGATGTTGTAGTTTTCATTTAGTACTATAATGACAGAGTTGATGCTAAATGGAGTTGGTAGTTATATTGTCTTGTGGTTGACAACCATGGTTGGCTTGCTCTAATTCTCAGCATAAGAGTGTCATGCATGGTCAATAACAACTCTCTTGGTGTGTATAAACATCATTAACTATTTTACTTTCCCCCCTTCTATGGGCTCTATTGGCATGACTACGTACCATGGTTGGCTTGATCTTCTCAGCATAAGAGTGTCATGCGGGGTGTCATGCAAGGTCAAGAACGACTTAGTTGGCATACACATCCTTAAGTGTTCTACTTTCCCCCCTCTCTATGGCCTCTATTGGCATGATAATGAGCTTTGATCGTCACAATGTCAAAGATAATACCATAGGAGAGAAAAGCTTAGAGGAAGAACAACACAGAGTTTCAAAACCCCAATTGATATAGTGTTTTTTGGAATTCCCTTTACCACATAATTAAGATACCCCAAGTCTTGTAAACATGAATAGAAAAATCATCTCCAAAGCACATGAGAAGTTTATTACAATTCCAAGAATATTACTATATCACATGGTTGTAGCTTCAAAGCCTGCACCAAAAATTTGGCACAACATAAGCATTGCTAATGGATCAATGTTGTTCTGATTCATACTAGACATATCTCCACTCAGATCTCTACTCTTATAGCCATCACGACTAACCATATCCTATAGTACTACAAATTGTCTTTTGCGCTATCCACTGAGTTCACATGCAAGCATCTAGTGAATCTAAGTTCTTTTTTTTCATCTTGCTAGCAAAGGGAGTGAGGAGCTAGAGGTTATCATTTGAAGAAATCAAAGTAATCTTTAAATATACATGTATACATTTATTCATGCAATATTGCCTTTATTTTAAACTTCTAAGATATCCCCATTTATTTTGAACCTCAAAGTCACCATTGCCATAGACTTCAAACATTAACAATATTGATAGTTGAAAAAGACTAAAATTTGGTTCCATAATAGAGTGAGGGATGGAAAAAACTCATGTTTTGCTTCTATTTTTGGGCCAATCAATGCTCTGTTTTGAAAAGCATTCACTTTGGATTTCAAAAACTCATTTTTGCTTCTATTTTTGAGCCAATCAATGCCCTCATTTTGAAAGGCTTCAATTTGGATCCTCACAAAAGACTCACCACTTGCCACATAAGAAAAAACATGGGTCAGAGGTGGCAAAAATTAGCCATTTTTTGAAAGGCATTCAATTTGGATCCTCACAAAAGACTGACCACTTGCCACATAAGCAAAAACATGGGTCAGAGGTGGCAAAAATTAGCCATTTCTTCAAGAAAAAATCCTCTTTCCCTCTAAAAGCTATCTCAAAAACTCATTTTTTGCTTCTATTTTTGAGCCAATCAATGCTCTCTTTTTGAAAAGCATTCACTTTGGATTTTCTCATCACAAAAGACTCACCACTTTCCACATAAGCAAAAATGTGGGTGAGGGATGGCCATAATTAGCCATTTTTCAAACATTTTAAAAAAAAATCCTCTTTCCCTCTAAAAATTATCCTCAACATACATATGTATCAAAATATAACTTTTTGACCTCTATTGCCTATAGAAGTAGTGTTTCGATCCCTCTCTCTTTTGCATCGTATGTTGTCTCTCTCTTCCTACCCCCCTCCCTCTTCTATGTGTCGCTATGTCCATCTCCCTCTCTATCACCTCTTTCTATGCCTCTCTCTAACATGTATCTCCTCCGTCTTCTTCTTATTGCTATCTCTCACTGCCCTCTCTTCTCTCTCCTCCCTCTCTCTTGTACGCTTTCATCTCCCTCTCGATGCTTTAACTACATGTAATGAAGCATTGCATCCTTACAGTAAGAACATGTGTAGCCACTTCATGTAGGCTACTCTATTTTGATACCACTTTGATCATGTTTTTGCCAGGTCTATTACTATTTTAAAAGCATGGTATCCACATAAAGTAGATTTTTAATGTACTAGTAAGATTTATTTATTGTACAACTTATGTCAGTCGATTGGAGGACTTTGGATGCTTTGCATAATGAAGTGGAAAGGCAAAGAAAGTAAGTTGTTTTGTCTCAATGTCTCTTTGACCATTTTGTTGCAAAGAGCTTAATAACATGCTTTGTTTTTTTCACAGATCATGCCAACTTAACAAAAAGACTTTGGATGCCTTGTAGCATGGACAAGAGGTGCTCATACTGGTTATGCTTGTGGGTTTGCAGGCTTGAGACATTTTTGAAGCTCTGGCTTTTGTTGGTGCAACAATATCTGGAAGACCAGTTCGACACCTTGAGTTAGTTCTGAAGCTTACAACCTAGCTAGGTATGTACAAGATTGCAGGTCGATATCTCCATATTGCTGATGTCCATGCATTTGCAAGCTCGAGAGATTTCTAAAGCTCGCAACAACCTAGCAAGGTATGCATCGGTGTAAGGTTTCCAGTTTGTGAAACCTTAAAGATTGTATAAAGCTTAATCAAACTGATATGATTATTGAAAAAGCAATGTAGAATTGTCCGACCATAGCAAATATTCGTATTTTTGGAATCTTAAGCATAGCAAACGGCCCCTGGCTAGAAATTTTCAGAACAGAATCTCGATAAAATCTGAAAAAGTTACAGGCTCTGAAAGGTTACACTATGAATTTAATTAGTTAAGTAAAATTGAATGGTTTCAGTAATTATTATTGCTAAAGACTTTTTATGCTAAGGTTCTAGAAATTGCAGATATTTCCAAAATTAATCATTAAAAGTCAACAAACTAGTAGAAAATCGATTCTGTGTATCTAAGGGGCTGTGTGGGGTAATGATGAACTTTCTCATACCAGATTTAGCACAGCAGGGGGTGTTTTTGGAGCTGTAGGGCTGCTTGGGATGCAAGTTACTGCCATTTTCCAGCCTGTGAGTGCCAAGAAACCTATAAATATGACCCTTGCTTCACAATTTCAGACAGACTCGGAGCCTTAGCACATTCTCTCTCATCTAGAGAGACCTCTACACAGAAATCACTAGAGATCCAGTTTAGATTAAGATGAGATAATTATCAGAGCTGTGTTAGATTGTAATTATGCTAGGAAAATTATCTTACAATTTTTTGAGTAGTTTTCATAATTAATTAAGCAAAATTACACTGTTTCTCAGAGAAAAATAAAGGGAAAAATGATCAGACTATTTCAAAATTCTTTAAGATATTTATCAGAGGTTAATTACATCTTACCCTAAACCCGTGATAATTATGTTAGTCTCAAATAATTAGTTTACCAAATTATCTGAGCAGAATTACATTGTTTTTAGAACAAATTAAAAAGGGGAAAATAGTAAATTGATTCAAAATGCTTTCGGATAATTATCAGAGGTTAATCATATCTTAGAGAACTCGTGATAATTATTTTAACCTCAGATAAATAGTTTACCTACTTATCCTAGCAGAATTACACTAATTTTAGGACAAATTAAAAAGGGGAAAATAGCAAATTGATTCAAAATTCCTTGAGTTATTTATCAAAGCTTAATTACATATTAGGGCACTCCTGATAATTATATTAACCTCCGATAATTATTTTATGTAGTTATCTTAGTAGAATTACACTATTTTAAAAACAAATTAAAAGGGGAAACATAGCAAATTTCTTAAAAATGATTTAATATAATTATTAGAGGTTAATGAAATCTCAAGAAACTGGTGAAAATTATGTTAACCTCTGATAATTAGTTTACCTAATTATCTTAGTAGAATTACAATGTTTTTAGAACAAATTAAAAGGAAGAAAATAGAAAATTGATTTAAAATGATTTCAGA
The DNA here is from genome assembly GCF_014529385.1 of Adiantum capillus-veneris. Classification (NCBI taxonomy): domain Eukaryota; kingdom Viridiplantae; phylum Streptophyta; class Polypodiopsida; order Polypodiales; family Pteridaceae; genus Adiantum; species Adiantum capillus-veneris. Next base: position 35,753,853 of record NC_140937.1, on the reverse strand, counting down.
ATATTATCAGAGGTTAATTAAATTTTAGGGAACCCAAAATAATTATGCTAACTTTAGATAATTAGTTTACCTAATTATCTTAGCAGAATTACACTGTTTTTAGGACAAATTAAAAGGGAGAAAATAGAAAATTAATTCAAAATGCTTTAAGTTATTTATCATAGGTTAATTACATCCTAGGAAATCCATGCTAATTATTTTAACCTCAGATAATTAGTTTATTTAATTATCTTAGCATAATTACACTGTTTTAAGTACAAATTAAAAGATGAAAAATAACAACTTGATTCAAAATGCTTTGAGTTATTTATCAGAGGTTAATTACATCTTAAGAAACCCATAATAGTTATATTAACCTCATATAATTAGTTTACCTAGTTATCTTAGCAAAATTACACTGATTTTAGTACAAATTAAAAGAGGAAAAATAGCAAATTGATTTAAAATGCTTTGAGCTATTTATCAGAGGTTAATTACATCTTAGAAAACCTATGATAATTATGTTAACCTTAAATAATTAGTTTGTCTAATTATCTTAGAAGAATTACACTTTTCTTAGGACAAATTAAAAAGGGGAAAATAAAAAGTGGATGGAAAATTCTTTCAGATAATTATCAGAGGTTAATCACATCTTAGAGAATCCATGATAATTATGTTAACCTTAAATAATTAGTTTACCTCAACAGAATTACAATGTTTTTAGGAGAAAATTAGTAAATTAACCCAAAAAGCTTTGAGATAATATCAGAGATAAATTACATCTTAAGTAATCCATGATAATTATCTTGATCACAGATAATTATCCTAGTAGAAAACCTCTAATATTGAGGGAAAATTCAAGGGAGAAATTAGTAAATCATGTGCTATGATTACATGCTATTTAGAAAAACTAGATTATAGGATAAAGAACCCGTGATAATTATGTCAAGGTTAGAAAAGTAGTATAGTTATTTATCTAAGTCAAATTATACTAATTCTAGCTAAAAACTAAACAGGGAAATTAGTAAATCATGCTATATGATTACATGCTATTTATCAAAGTTAGATTACATGATGAAAAGGTCGTGATAATTATGTCAAGGTTAGAAACTTAGTATAAATATTTATTTAAGTCAAAATATATTAATTCTGGCTAAAATTTAAAGGGAAAAATTAGCTAATCATGCTATATGATTATATTCTATTTATCAGAGTTATCTTACATAATAAAGAGGCCATGATAATTATGTCAAGGTTACAAAAGTAGTATAAATATTTATTTAAGCCACATTATCCTAATTTTAGCTGAAACATGAAGATGGAAATTGTATAATTAAGTTGGAAAATAATAAGATAATAACCAGAGGTCAAAAATATCCTTATCTACTTGTGATAATTATGGCATAATTTATTAGTAAGTTTAAAAAATTATAAATGACTAAAAGTTTTATTTTTTGCCAAAGATTAGTTAAAATAAATAGACCTTGCGGTCAAAAGTTTTTAGGAAAATTATAGTAGGTGTAAACCTGTGATATAAAATTGAGGAAATGAAATCTTTGAGAGAAAATAAATAGAATAAATATTAAGCTCAAAATAAGTAGATTCCTAGCTTAAGATTCAATGAGGAAATTAGGAAAAAGATATACAAAATTAGGATAGCTTAGAAAACCCTTAGAGAAGCTGTGGAAAAGGTTATCATGCTGATATAGGCAAATAAGAAATTACTAGGTCAAGAATTTACCAATTAAGACTATAAATTTAACCTTGGATGGGTTACGGTTGAATACAAAGGTTGAATCTAGATTTCGAATAATTTACCTAATGATTAGACGTTCATTTTTATAAGGATAAGAAGTTATGGCACCTAAAAGGACCCGAGCAAATCCTACATCTAAGGATGAGCATGTAGCTCCAAAACGAACTAGAGCGTCGCACGACGACGAAGCCGGGCCTACTAGTAGGCCTACGAAGGAGAGTCTTCAAGTGACAGCACATTAGCAGATGGCCGATCAATCCCAGGTGGGTTTTCCATTATTCAATTAAGTAATTAAATAGTTTAAGTTCTTTTATAAGTTAACATTGCATACGTAAGAAGTGAGTAAGAATCAGAAAAGGAATAATTGACCAAAAATGGAAGGTAACTTCCAACGTGTATTTGTTGATAATGTAGGAAAGAATTGTTTGAGTTAAAACTGGTTGAATTAGGAAAGATATGATTGATCATCCTTAAGACAGCTTGTCTCAAAACACCTCTGACTCCTTGGTATAAATTGATGATAATGATGGCTTTCTAGCCACGGATAAGTCGGTTACCCCTATGAACGATGAGTTTCTACTCTGTGTCATATCTTGATGTTTCTACATAAGTTAGGATACCGTTTTTTTATCTTAGGGGAGCCACCCAGTTGTGTGGGCAACTGATTTGGTATATGGGCACCCGGAACCTTGGGTGGGGGTTTATCCAGTCCGGATTGTGAATAAGGAATGGGTGCCGTTTTTTCACCCTTAGGTGGTCTTGAGACAAGAAGAGTACTGGTCATGGTTATTATGGACAATGTTTTGATTGACAGTACCTTGTCTTAAGTTTAAAAATGTCTGTTTGCTAAAAGAATGTTTTCAATAGTGTTTTCAAGGGTTGTTTTAATGAAATCCTGTTATGAAGGATAAAAGGAATCATTAGTTTAATTGTGATAGGAACGTGGCAGTAATTAAATAACAAAAGAATCATGTGTGAATGCGGGATGGTAAGTGGGGATTGACTAAGGTTGTCAATCATGGATGGGTGGACTTAATTAGTCAGGTAACTATCCATCCCTGCGCACTAAAACGTTTAGAAAACTTCTTCACTTGGAAGAAGAGTCCACCAGTGGCTGTGCCCTCACATCTGTTAGGGGGAAAAAAAGCGTTGGTTGAGGATACCTTAGCCCAACTATGGCAGTTATAGGGCCGAAATAGTTTTTTTTGGGCTTTGAATACGTTGCGAGACAGGACTAAGTCTTCTTCTAAGGCTATAGACCCAAGCCATTGTCAATGGTAAAGGTCTATTCCTTGTTTATAAACTTTGATTTCTATCAGACCTAGAGACCTGTCAAGGATCCCATCCCAATCTTGGTATTGGCGGGTTGGGGATCTCATAATTGGATTGTAGGCCGATATCTCCATATTGTAGATTTTCATAGATTTGCAAACTTGAGAGATTTTTAAAGCTCATCTAGCCAGGTATAGTGAACCAGACTGCAGAGCAGCCCTTGAACACAAGCTTGCAAAGTAGCAATGCAAACCTAGCCTCAACCACAGGATTTGATTTTGCCAGCACAATGCGGTCTTCTTCCTTGAAAACTTGGTGGGATCTCTTCATCACTACCACGTCTGTGAGTATGGCAACCGCACACTCTGTTGTATCTTTCTTAAATGGGATTACGATACAGCTTGTTCAACTTCTTCTCTATGTACAAAGACAAGATTTGGTGTTTTGAGGCTATCTCATTGAAGTCTAGATAAGGCTAGCGCTTATAAAGGCTACTAACCAGTTGTGCCTTGTTGGTGGAAGGCATTTGTATTCATTGAATAAAGGAGAGAGTAGGATTCTATATGGAAACTATGGCTACAAGCCCATAGGAGGTTGCAAGCTGAGTGCTTTTGGTTGTTGATTGGCAAGAGTGAGGTATTAAAGCTTGAACTTACTAATTTGCTTTGATTATTGTATAGATTGTGCCAATCCAATGGCAAGACTTTGCACACACAAGAAAAGGAGTGGCAAAGAAAGTAAGATTTTCTTTTTGGTGCCTTTAATAAGGCCATTGCAAGGTGCAACTTTTTTATTAAGCAATGCTATTGACATATAAAATAGAGTTTGTACTTAGTAGTATGAATTTTTTCTTGTACAAAATATGTGAATCCTTTGGAAACATCATAGATGCCTTGTAGCATGAAGTCGAGTGGCCAAGAGAGTGTGCTTAGGTCTCAAGAATCCTCTTGATGCAATGATGTTCCCTTGTGAACTTTTTCTCTAGATGGAAATTGCTATTGGTCCTTAGCAACATATTGCTCTGTTGGGGACTTCCCATCCCCTACCTATGGAAACTTGTACTCTTTATGTTTCCTTTTTAATACATTTTTCACATTTCTTAAAAAAAAGGTGAAAATTCACCATGGCCTACATAAGGCTATTGAGAAGAATTTCATAAAAGGAGGCTTCTTTGTGAGAGAGGAATAAAAAGTGACTAGTATTTTAATACATGTGATATCACAATAAAATACTATATTTTTTGGGGAAAAAAGTGTAATAATGAACTATTTAGATTATCATATATTCTAAAAGTATAAAAAATAATATTTGACATATTACTCAATGCCTCTCTTTAAAGAGAGATGTACATAGGGTGAAAGCATGACTGGGTGGGACACTTTTAAGGGTGGGAAGCTATTTTTCAATAGCTATTTTTTTCTTAAAAGTGAAGATTGGTAAATTTTTTACAAATTAATTTTAAATTGTGCGCCCATTATAGATTTAGATTCTCCTTTTGAAGAGCTATCTAGTGATATATAGCATGCCCTCGATTTTTTCATTTTGGTTAATTATATTTGATCAAACACTTTCAAAAATAGCTATGTCTCGGACAAGTCTTTTTTGTCCACCCACTCATGCTTTCACCCCATAAATAACAACATCATCTCACAAGGACCTAAAGAGATAAAAAATAAGGTAAAAATTCACTATGACCTACATAAAAAAAGTCCATGAAAAGGGGCTTCTTTGTGATTAAGAAAATATAGAAAGTGACACTAGTATTTTAAAACATGTGGTATCACAATAAAATATTATGTTTTTGGGAAAAAAGTATAACAATAAACTAATTAGCTTACAATATCTTTCAAAAGCATAAAAAATAATGTTTGACACAGTACTCAATGTCCCTGAGAGGTACACAAATGACAAATGCCAACGCCTTATCACAAGGGCCTAAAAGAAACAATGAAAAAAGTAGCTTGCCATGTGGCACTAATGTGCAAGCTTTATCCAACGATCTAGAGATGCACCCAAAATCCAATCCTTTACTAAGGAATACTTATGTAATCCAAAAAGAAAGTTTATTATCATTAGCTTGCCATGTGGCACTAATATGCAAGTTTCATCCAATGGTCTTCATATACACCCAAAATCCAACCCTTTACTAAACACTACTTATATAGTCCAAAAACATATGGCTCTAAGAAGCTTGTTCCTTCACATTACCTATATCATTGTGCAAAGATTTTGAAATGGAAAAGATGACTACATTCCATTATATTAACACATTGTATCTTCAAAGCATTCTTTGTATAATAATTCGTTGTAGTTTTTTCTTATGTGGCAAGTGGTGACCCTTTTGTGAGGAGGAAATCCGAAGTGGTTTCTTTTTTAAAAGATAGCATTGATTGGCTAAAAAATAGAAGCAAAAAATGATTTTTTGATAGGTTTACTTATTTATTTGTATATATAATTATTTATATTTATATTTATGTGTGTATGTGTGTGGGGGGAACCCCGTTTTAGAGGGATACAAGAGCATTGTGAATTTTTTTTTAGAATAACATATTTTGGGCTTCTACCCCACTTTTTGGAGCTATGTTCTATCGACTTCAAACTAAAAAGGTAGGGAGAGAAAGAGGGGATTTTAGCCAAAGGTTTGTGCTTCTTAGCTGAGTGGCCTAATTTGAAGCTAGCAAAAAGGCCATGAGGACTAGAAAAACAAGTGAAAGGATCACGATGGCTTTCTAAAACAATAAGAAAGTAATAAAATCTTTAGGTTGACTATCCATTTAATACTTTAAAACCAAAATAACATTTACGATACGTCTCAATCATCATTGAAAACATCGAAAGTATCATAACCCAACACATCTCTAAGGCTTCTTTTAGAAAGCCAAAAAAGATAGTTTGTTGCCATGTATCACTAATCAACAAGCTTTTTAACCAATGGTCCACAATTGCACCCAAAATGTAACCCTTTTACAATGGCCTTATGGAGTCCCAAAAAAACAATGTGAAAGTTCATTATGGTTTACACAAAACTATGTGAGAGAAAACAAATAAAATTTAAATAACATTTAAGATAAGTCTCAATCAAGCCATTTTTTTTATGTTCTTATCGATACTCGATACTCGCAAATGGCTTATATATTATGAAAGGGTCCCAATAATAAGGTAATTGGTGCACATTGCACATTAGTATTTTGAAACAAAATAAAACAAAAAGGAAATAAAATAAAAAGACACATTAAAAATCAAAACAAAAAAATATTTTAATGCTTTCAAATAAGCATAGAAAATAATTAAACAATTTAGTGAAGTGATTTTTCTTTGAAATCCTCGAATGAGAGAATCATTTATCAATACCTCAGTGTTTGAGAAAGATGTGTCTGAACTTATGCTTAAGCCGATTGAAAATCGAGATTAACCAGTTGCAAATGATAGCAAAGGAGAAAAAACTCGATAAAATATACTAAAAAATAGTTCGAATATTTTACAAATTTAAAAATTTCTACTAGTATTTTCATTTTGTATTTGTATAAGAAAAAAACTTGTTGCTTAAACAAAAAGTACTTTCTCAAAAACTGCATCATAAGATCATACTCCTATGAATATTTTGTTTAATGTTTTAATCTCTAAAGTCATTTTCAAGCATGAAGAGAAAATAAATGCTACCTAGCATTGTAAAACAATAGAATGCAAGATAAGTAAAGAAGGATGTGAAATGACACTTAAGTCTTTATCATGCACTACAAACTATGAAAGTCTCCCTCACTCAGTCCAACACTAAGTGTTTCTTTTACAAAGCCAAAAAAAGCTAAAAAAAGAGGTGCACTTATCACCTTGTTCCCTTGATTGATACAAATTAACCTCTTATTCTTTAAAATTAGGAAACTTTACAAGGTGCAATATGGTCCAAACTTCAAAGGTTTCCTAATAAATAAGAGGCTATTGTAAGAAAAAATTAATATTACAATCAAAGCTCTCTCCCAGCCAATGACAAATGCATAGGAGAAAAATAGCAAAACATCCTCTTGAAAGACTAGAAGACCGGCTCAAAGTGCTGTTCAGGTTATCCCTTAATGTGCCCATGAAAACCAATATATCTCTGAGTCTAGCCTTGTGCCAACCAAGTGAAATGATCCTACACTCCACCCTAACTATCTTCCTCAACTTTTGCCAGAAAACCAAAGGCTTGTGCCCATTGATGGGAGTCCCACCAGCCAAGCAAAAGGTAGTGAGAGCTCTGGACAATTAAATTGTCCAATATATGTAGAGCATACTAAGTAAATAGCATGGTATCAGACACCTCCAACTAATCTATTACATTAGGTTGCCTTTCCAAGGGCATATGGCGACCTCATAAGTGGAAGTTTGGCATCCCAAGAAAAGGGCATGGTCTTAACAATCATTGAACGAATGACAATCTATTTCTATACTATTATTAAAGGGGGAGGGATTTCGGCCTCTCCCCCATCCACGTGGCAATCTCTAAAGCATCAAGCGCCATCAGGGTGTGCATTGGACACGGCAAGAACCTTCAGGGGTGTGCCGAGAGAGAGAGAGAGAGAGAGAGAGAAAGAGAGAGAGAGAGAGAGAGAGAGAGAGAGAGAGTGAGTTGCTCAATGGCCACGTGTCTCGATTTCCACACTACACTTAGGGTGGGTTCAGACTAGGTGGCGGAAGAAAATTGCAAAGGGGCATCAATGCTCCATGGCAAAAGTTGATTGGTTGAAGTTGAGGCACTCTTCCGCCGGGCCCTCAATTTTTTCTTCCGTCGGGCCATCCCCAACGAGAGAGAGAGAGAGAGAGAGAGAGAGAGAGAGAGAAAGAGTATGAATTTTGAACTATAAAATGTGTAGGTGGCCGCAGCAACCAGTCATCTCCACTCACTCTAGTGAAGACGCACACACACACTACACTTAGGATGGGTTCACACTAGGCGGCGGAAGAAAATTGCAAAGGGGCATCAATGATCCATGGCAAAAGTTGATCGGTTGAAGTTGAGGCACTCTTCCGCCGGGCCCTCCATTGGTGTGTGTGTGTTGAGAGAGAGGGAAAGATTGCCACTGCGTGTTTTCCTTCTTCTTTCTCTAAGGGTGGGTTCAGACCGAAATGGTGGAAGAAACTGCTGGCACTTCCAGGCGGAAAAGAGCAGAGCGCCGGTCTTGCACCGCCTGCTATTCACACAAGGCGGTAGCTGCCTGGAAGTGCTTTGCTTGCATGGTTGTTTCTCATAGGCTGCAGGGGACCCTTGTCAGGGTGGAAGCGCTCACAGGCGGGAGGGGGGGGGGGGGGGGGGGGGGGGGAAGAGAAATAGGGCAGGGTGGAAGAGAAAAAGTGAAACTTTGCGTTGACGTGGAAGCCTCTTCCACCGCCCTGTGTGAACGGGGCATCAAAAAGCTGGCTCGTTGATTGGCCTAAGCTACATACAAATGCTCTTGAGAGAGGTTGCAGTTTCCTGTGAATTCTCTCTCTCTCTCTCTCTCTCTCTCTCTCTCTCTCTCTCTCTCTGAATACGTCCAGGTACATGGCCAGAAGACAAGGTGGAATTGGAGGAAACACAGGCAAAAAGCTGATCGGCCTTCTCACGGAGCCATAGAGAGCTTGCCAAGCAAGCAGACATGCTTATGAGACAGGCAAAGAACTGCCAGCAGCGAGAGAGAGAAATCTTCGTTGATGCGGCGAGGGTGCAATCAATCGGGCCTTCCTGCGAAGGCTCTTGCAGTAGGGCTCGACCACAACAGACAATACAGGGGCAATCGGGGTCAGCAAGATCCGGGGAAGGGCTCCAAGTGGTTCGGAAGCATGCGCACAAGCAGGCAGTAGGTATTGGAGGACAACACATTTGGGAACAGACGGTAGCACATTACGCAAAATAACGGAAGCTTGGTATGAAACTTGGGGCACTCTGGCACCTGTGCTCAGCTCATTCGTCGACGCTACACTCCAAACCTAAAAGAGCTGATCGACGAGCAATCCGTAGAGTAAGGTCGAACGTAGGGAGGAAGCTCGGGGTAGCCGAGCTGAAGTGCTGGATGGAGCAGGTCACCCGAGCACATATGTGAGGGTCGCAGAGCTAGGGTGTCTCTTG
>NC_140937.1:35652267-35742267 GCF_014529385.1 Adiantum capillus-veneris | reverse complement strand
CTGCCACATCACCAGACCGAGTTGGAATCCGAGAGGGGACATACTCATCGCCAAATTTTTGTTCGCCCTCCACTGTCCGTCATCAATCCCATGGTTGGGGGTTCATTTAAGACCCGTGCCATTTAGCCATGAGGCAATCCACCCAAACATCTCTCTCTCTCTCTCTCTCTCTCTCTCTCTCTCAAAGACACGTGGGAAAACACACACACACACACGTCAGCAAGGGCCAAGTGCAAATATATATGACAAACTTTAGCTGGACCCCTCGAGGTGACAGGCAGACGTACGTAGTCCCTTTGAAAGTTTCAAGGGAGGGGGCGGCGGAAGACGGTCATCGTCAGCGCTTGAGGCAACGAGTATATGGAGTCTCTCATGATCAGCTGGAAAGAGTCTGCACAAGGCCAAGTCAGGAACTTAATTATAGCGAAGGAGCAGATTTGGTATAAAAGATGTTGAGGAAGATCCCTCAAATGTCAATCTCTCATTACTCCGTCGCCTCTCTCCTCTCACTCACTCTACTTCATCATCCGTCACTTTGTCAATCGCTTGAAGGCGCTACCTTGTAAAGAGGCTGCAGCTTCTGTTGTCATTAATGGCTTGGCCGTGGTTGATTCTGCTTGTGCCACCACTGATATTCATTGCCATCGTGTGTGTTGTGATTATTATACGATGCAGTTGCGCACCAACAGCTGGTGGATTACAACTACAGCATTCAGGTGGTGGTGGCGGCGTCATGGGCGATCATCATAACCTCCTTCATCATCAGCACCATCATGCCATGCATATGGACCTCCATGCCATGCATATAGACATGGCAAGCAGTGCCGCCGCCGCCTCGGCGTCCACAACCTGCACCACCACCAGCTGCGCTACATCCACCACCATCTGACTGCACTAAATCTGATCAGTGAAGGCCGCGGCCCACTATTTATTTCCTCTTTCCAAAACATGTGCCGCTCCTGTTCGCCTGTCGAAAAAAGCCTTCTTGTAAGTGTACATTGAGCAATCCCCTTGAAATCCATATTCAGAGCTCCAAAATTTGTTGACCAAGATTAGTGTAAAGACCTTGCATACTGTTCATCCAATGGAAGGAGAGTTCTCTCCATCTCTCTCTCTCTCTCTCTCTCTCTCTCTCACACACACACACACACACATTTTCTCAGTGTGATGAAGTCCTCTAAGTTTTGAAAAAGATATATTTCAAAACTCTCTCTCTCTCTCTCTCTCTCTCTCTCTCTCTCTCACACACACACACACACACACACACACATTTTCTCAGTATGATAAAGTCCTCTAAGTTTTGAAAAAGATATATTTCAAAAAACTCTCTCTCTCTCTCACTCTCTCAGACACAAACATTTTCTACTACATTAGAAGTCTTCGTCTTCTCCTCCTCCTCCTCTCTCTCTCTCTCTCTCTCTCTCTCTCTCTCTCTCTCTCTCTCTCTCTCTCTCTCTCTCGTATGTTTCCCTGTTGGTCAATCTTACATCATACACACAATTTTAATTTTTAAAATAAACACACTCATAGACATACATACATACATACATAATGTGTGTGTGTGTGAACACACACACATACATAAGATACATACACACACAATATATATTATATAAGACACATGACTCTCGACATCAAGACAGTGAGTGTAAAACTTCTTTTGTATTTCAAAATTTTGTACAGGTGCATAATTTTAATTTTCATATATATCAAGAACTTAAAATCATAAAAGGGTCAATGCATGCTAAGGTGGTACACTTTTTGTGGTTAAAACCAAAGTTTGAATGCTTGTGCTTTTTAGTACTTGTAAACCTTTTAAATTTTAAATCCCGAGGGGAGAATGATGAAGCGGAGAGGGAACGTGGCTCAACTAATTACCTGCCACGAGAGAGAGAGAGAGAGAGAGAGAGAGAGACTCTAAAGAAGCTCGGAAAAGACGGCTCTCAAAAGAACAAAAGCACCATGGATGCTGAGAAGCACGCTACCTGAAGAATTAGGCGCCGAGGGGCATAGAACAGTAGGACCTTGAATGTAATGGAAATGGGCTATATATGAACTTTGAGAATTGTGGAAGGAGAATTAAAGAGAGCATTTTTGTGAGATTACTTTGAGAACATAGAGAGTGAACTTAATTGATGGTAGAAACATAAACATAGTACTTAATTAACTTGGCATGAACAATACTTTTGCAAGAGAGCGTTTTTAGAGAACTTGACAACAGTTGAGGACCGGATTTATGTGGAGCCGGCGGTCCCCCCTCCAATTGGAATTTGGCATTTGTATTATAGATTCTCCAATTAAGAGAGACTTGGTACAATACAAATTTTATGTTCCTTGTGACCTAGGTGATGCAATGAAGATGGAAAGCTTCACGCATCACGGGCATAACATAAACTTTGTATAAAGCATTAACTATCCCAAGCCTTAGTCCCAAGATCTCAAACACCTTCGAATGTGGAGAGAGCTAGCAGGGAATGAGGATAGGGAAGAGGAAGAAGAAACATTCCATAGGAGAAAGAAGTAGGTCCTCACTTATCATCACTTTTCTTGCTAGCATACATAATAGCATAGTAATGAAGATGGAGAAGACGGCAAGCTTAAGCGTTGAAGCATGGCTCTTGGTTGGATTTGCATTCCATAGCCAAGAGTGTTGGTGTAGGCTCTCAACTTCTCTACTAGCTTGGAGAAGGAGAAGTAGCTCTTGCAATTTGCACTTCACACAATGAGAGTGTGTGTGGGAGAGTATACTCCCCAAGCAACCCTCCTTCTTGCTTTGGTCGACCCCTACCTTTTAGCTCATGCTTGAAGCTCATTGGACCCCTCCATTAAGCCTAGCCAATCACATGCAAGAGGCATATCAAGCAACAAGGGTAGTCTTGGGACAAGTGTCCCCCTTTCCCCTTTGAGAGAGAGGACTTGATAAATGAAAAATGAATTAATTAAATCAACTAAATTATCATTGGACCGCTTGGGAGGCTATCCAATAGGATTCATGCACACCCTGAGGGCAACATGGGTAGGGGCTTGACATGTGTCCTTGCTGCCTCTTGAGGCTTGGGCTTACCTTGTGTGTGTGTGTGTGTGTGTGTGTGTGTGTGTGTGTGTGTGTGTGTGTGTGTGTGTGTGTGTTCTCTCTCATCCCCATAGCTTTAGGGCTCGTCCCCTCCTTTGTACTCATGTTTTTTCCTTTTTGAACACAAGAACCTTAGTCAGCAAACACGAATAAGCACCTCAAGCTCCCTAGTCGGCAAGCACAACAAGCATCTTAGTCAGCAAGCACGACAAGCACCTCAAGCCTGGGTAGTGTTCCCACAAGCACCTCAAGCTCCCTAGTCAGCAAGCGCGACAGGCATCTTAGTCAGCAAGCACAACAAGCACCTCAAGCATCTTAGTCAGCAAGCACAACAAGCACCTCAAGATTGGGCCGGGCTCCCACCTCAAGCACAACCCTAGTTTACCTAAAGTCAAAGGACTTTTAACACCACCCTTTGGAGGTCTTTAATGAAGCTAACCCTAAGGTCTTTAAGCTTCATTGGCTAGCCTTGCTGTCAGGACAATGGCAAGTCCGGACTAGACAAGGGCAAGACCAGGCTAGGCGGTGTGGAAAGGGAGTCTAACTAGGAAAAAAGGCTAGGAGCCATGCTATATAGTGGGTGGTTGGGAGGTGGACTCCTAGATTCTAGTTCCCCTTGTCTAACATTGGTATCAAGAGCAAGGTTACTTTTTGGGAAGGCACAGCCGTGGAGGAGGGGAGCCACACAATTCTTGCATGTTTTTTTGCATGTTGGGGTCAAGGAGGCGTGGAGCTCACCCCCTGTGAGGGGAAAGAGGAAGAAGAACGGCGTGGGCAACACCTCTTGCGAGGGAAGCCTCCGATTTGCACCTTGCACCAAACTACGCCCTTGTGGGCTCTACGGCATCGTGCTGGTGTAAGGAACACTTCTCGTGCCTGTAAGGCCGCCTCGACCATCATACGAGGCGGGGTGAGCAAAGCTCCACCCCTTGCGCTGTTTGTGGGCTGCAATAGCCGGTGTGCAGGACCCGACGGGTGCCCAACCCCATTCGGGGTTAGTGGGCACAATTTTTTTCAACAACTAAGGGACGATACCTGTAACATTTAATGGCCTAAAAACTTGTGTGTAGCGGAAATTAGCATGAACATAGTGGGCATTTCATTAGAATAGATTCCTAATGAGAATTACAAGAGTCCTTGGGTGGAGAGAGCAACAAAAAGCATAACACCTAGTTAGATAGAATGAACAATACTTTCAAAAGAGAGAGAAATTAAGCTATTGACAACAGTTGAGGACCGGATTTACATGGCGGTCCCCCCTCCAAAAGGCTTTGTATTATGGTATCTCCCATCAAGAGAGACATTGTACAATACAATTCTTTGTGTTCCTTCAAGACTAGCTAGTGCAATGAAGATGAAAGCTTCATGCACTAAGCAAAACACTTAGCAAACACAACATCAATTATCTCCGGTATCAGACCCAAGACCTCACACACCTTCAAAGATGGTGAGAGCTAGCAGGGTATGAGAGTAGATTGAGAGGAAGAAGGAGTATTCTTACGAGAAAGATGTATATCTCCTCACATAATCACTCATATTAGCATAGCTTAGCTTAGTAATGAGAATGGTAGAGGAGATGAGCATGCATTGAAGCTTGGATCTTGGTTGGATTTGCATCACAAAGCCAAGAGTTGTTGGTGTAGGCCTCCCTTCTCACAAGCTTGGGGTAGGTTATAAGCTTTCCATTAAAGCTTGAGAAGGAGAGAGAGTCTTCTTTACTTCACACATGAGATTTTGTGAGTGTGTGTGTGATAATGCCTTGCAAAAATCAGCCCCCTCTCTCTCTTGGTCGACCCCTCTTGCTATTTCCTCATGCTCTACTCTCATTGGACCTCCATAGGCTTAGCCAATGGTAATTAAGTAGTATAAGTGATAGACTTTTGTCATGTTTCCCCCTTTCCCCTATTGTGAGAGCTTTAGGTAATTTAATAATTCAACTAAACTCTCATTGGACCCCTTTGCCTCCTGGCCAATAGGAATCAGGAAAGCCATTGGGCTGTTGAATGCTCATTGGACCCCTTGGGAGACTGTCCAATAGTCTTCTAGAGGACTTAATTCTCATTGGTTCTTTTATTAAGTGTTTTTAAATTAATTAAACTAGATTTACTCTAGCCTAATTCTCATTGGTCCACCTCCAAGGCCATCCAATAGGAATTGGGTACACCTTGTAACAGTATATTAGAGAGTTTGAGACTTTAGAGCCAGTTTGAGAATCACCAATCTCTTGAAGATTTGGCCAAATGAAAAAATCTCAAACTATTTATTAAGACCAAATACTTCCACAAGGTAGTGCTGGAAAAGATCTTATGATCCATGCTCTTAGAACTTTGGCTAAGGTTTGGCCATGTGGCCAAATCTGAAGTTTGTTTTGAAAGTGGGAATTGGGACATTCCCAAATTCACTAATTTGGTGTTTTGTGGGCATCTAAGCTAGGGAGCTGACATGTGTCCCTCATTCCCTTTGTGTAAAGGGAGCTTGTGTGTGTGTGTGTGTTTGTGTGTGACTTTCTCTCTCATCCCCTACAAGCAAGGCTCGCCCCCTTCTAAGTAGGGATTTGTAAAGACTTTTTTGACACACACAAAGCATCCAATTCCCACATGGTTGACCTTTGAACACAACCTTTGAATTTTGGAACCTTAGCATTTTGGAAGTCTTAATGGGCTGAACCTTAGGGTCTTTTTAGCCCATTGTTGCACATGGCTCTTTTGAAGATGGGCCCCCCTGTGGATCCCTAGTGTGGCCGGTCTGCTAGCTTAACCAATATTCTAGCTTTTTCTCCCTTGGCACTTCCCCATATTAAATGATCAATTTAACATGAGAAAATCATTTAGGAGAATTAGATATTGATTATTATGACATTACATCTCTCTTGAAATCATAGTCGTCCTCGACTATGGTGTAGAGAAGATAAAGCATATTCATGAGTCCTTTTCTTAGCGGGTAGAGGATCCCTATGTTACCCTACGACATCATTCCACAATGGATGACTAGTCCATTTGGTGCTTCAGAGCCTGAGGCTTCCGCAAGCATGTCTGCACATTAGTCCTATCAATCTTCCATAGTAGAGTGACAAGCTCTACTTGGTGTTTGGGAGACGTCGTCTCCGCAAACTTGATCGAAGCATGCATACTACTTCATTTTTGTGCACAATAAAGAAAAAGAGAGTCTTATAAGACAAAAAATTTGTTTATTTTTAACATTTTGTACATTTGCTTACTCTTGGGAAGCATTGTAAGCATTGAAAAGGTTTAGGTTATTCTTTAATTTTATGACTTACATCCATCTAGCATCTTTAAAAGGATAATTCTTAAACTTAGTAAGATATCGTCAGATAGTCTTACCGCCTCTTAGTACCTTGTCTTCATGTCGGAGAATGGACTCGGGCTGCAGCACCTTCTCTTGGTCCTCGATCTCCGGTGGGTCTTCAGTAGTTGGTTCTTGAGGTGGCTCTCCTTTGTAAGGCTTTAATAGGCTCACATGGAAATCATTGTTTATGAGCCAATGATTGGGCAACTTGAGTTGATAGGCCATCTCATTGATTGGCCTAAGAATCTGGAAGGGACCATAGTACCTTTTTGCTAGTTTAGCATAGTACTTTTGGTGTCCCTTAGGATTCTTGCCCGTCGTGTACCTTAATCAAGCCTTGGGAAACTTTAATAAGACCCAATCATTTTCTTTAAAGGCTTGGGCTCTTCTGTGCTTGTCAGCAGCAGCCTTTTGCCTTTGCTGTGAGATAGAGATAGCATCCTTAATCTTTTGAAAAGATTCTTGTAGGTCTCGGCTATACTCATCTACAACGAAGATCTTCCCATGTACCTTAAGTAGCAAGGGACTTTTTTATCTTCCCTCAATTACCTCGAAAGGTTCTTTTATCGTGGAAGTATGTACAGTGTTATTGTAAGCATACTCCACTAAGGGTAAGTACTTCTCCCATTGGGATCTTTGATATACTTCCGTTACATAGTCTTTTAGTAGATCGAGAGTTGTTAGGTTAGCTATTTCACTTTGCCCATCCGTTTGTGGATGATAGGCCAAAGAGAAGTTTAGCCTTGTCCCTAAATTCTCAAAGAGACCCTTCCAGAAATTATTGGTCATTCTAGGATCTCTATCTGACACTATGGACATTGGCAAGCCATGGTACTTGAAAATTTGTGAAATGAAGAGGGTTGCCATTTGATGGGCTTTGATAGTCTTTTTGACAGGTATAAAATGAGCTTGTTTACTGAACCTGTCTACTATCGTCCATATTCCCGTATTCCCATGGATAGACTTAGGCAATCCAAAGATAAAATCCATGGATATGCTCTCCCATGGTGAATTAGGGATTGGCAAGGGTTGAAGCAATCCAAGTTGCTTCCCTCTATCAAATTTTGTCTTTTGGCATACCACACATTTAGAAACATACTCTTGTATGTTCACTTTCATGGTAGGCCAATAGAAATATGTTTCGATTCCCTTTAGGGTAGACTGAATCCCTCTATGCCCCGCATAAGGAGGAGCATGAGATTCATACATTACTTTCTCACGTAGTGAGTTAGTAGCACATAGTATATTGCCGTAGAGAAGGTAACCATCTTGTAAAGTAAATGGTTCTTCTTTCTTCCCTAATGCAAGGGCTGAAATCACATCTCTAAAATCGGGATCAATAGCATACCAATCTATCATTGAAGATAGATCATTGTGAGTTGCTATGGAAACCGGATTCACTCTCGCCCGCCTTGAGAGTGCATCAGCTACTTGATTATGCTTGCCAGCAATGTGAGCAATATGAAAATGAAATTGCGAAAGGAAATTTTCCCACCTCATTTGTTTGTCGGAGAGCTTGGTCTGCGTCATGAAGTACTTAAGACTTTGGTGATCCGTTCGTAGAATGAAAGGAGTCCCCAATAAATAGTGCTTCCATGAGTCTAAGCCATGTAGAATTGCAAGGAGTTCCTTTTTATATATGCCTAGAGCTTGCTCAACAGGGTCGAGCCTTCGACTTTCATAGCCTATGGCGTGCCCTTCTTGGAGCAAAACAGCTCCTAGACAATCACCACAAGCATCACATTGGACCTCCAATGGTTTTGAGAGATCCGGTAGTGTAAGCACAGGTTGAGAGATAAGCTTTTCTTTAAGCTTTTTGAAAGCATTGTTCTCCTTAGCAGACCATGTATACCTAAAGCTTTTCTTTGTTACGTCATGTAATGGTCCCGCAATTTGTGAGAACTTTTCTATGAAGCGTCTATAGTATGCACACATACCTATAAAGCTTCTTAGTTCATGAAGATTCTTTGGTTTAGGCCATCCTTTTATTACCTCTAACTTTGATGGATCCATTTGGATGCCATCTTGAGAGATAATGTGACCTAAATACTAAATCTCTTAAAACTTGAAATATTACCTGGAGGTGTTGCTTGTGTTCGCCTAATAAAGTAGAGTAGATGATAATATCATCAAAGAACACTCCAGTGAAGGTTCGATGAGGCCTGAACATCTTCTCCATCAAGCGGTTGAATGTGGCTGGTGCATTGGTCAAGCCAAAAGGCATGACAATGTATTCGTAAAGACCAAATGTGGTGCGAAATGCGGTCTTTATAATGTCTTGATCAACTATCCTTATTTGATGATAGACACTTTTTAGGTCAATCCTACTGAAATAGGTCGATCCTTGTAGCTCATCAAATAGGTCTTCTACCCGTGGAACGGGAAACCTATTCTTGATAGTGATCTTATTTAGTGCTCTATAGTCAACACACATACGATATGTGCCGTCTTTCTTTTGCACTAATAGCACAGGTGAGCAAAATGGAGATGAGCTAGACCTAACCATGCCCTTCTGAACTAACTCATGCACTTGCCGCATAATCTCCTCTTGTTGAGCTTGAGAAACTCTATAAGGAGGTTTGTTAGGCGGTGAACTTCCTGGAAGAAGTTCAATTGCATGGTCATCATTACCTCGTTTAGGAGGTAGCTCACAAGGGATGTCGTCAATAAAAACATCTTGAAACCCCTTGAGAAAATTGGATAACTCTAATTCCTTTTGGTTGCTTTTATTTTCTTTTGCTAAAGCATTAGGTTCATTTTGAGAATCTTTAACAAAAATCATGTACACGGAAATAGAGCTCTTTATTGACTTGTTGAAATCTGGTGTATGTACAATGGGGATAGTGTTACCCATTTCCTTAGCATCTATATACATGTCTTTTTCCCTGAACTGGAGATTCTCCTTTCAAGGAATTTAACATTGGCAGCCAGTCGATCAAACCATGGTG
Organism: Adiantum capillus-veneris; assembly: GCF_014529385.1. Lineage (NCBI taxonomy): Eukaryota > Viridiplantae > Streptophyta > Polypodiopsida > Polypodiales > Pteridaceae > Adiantum > Adiantum capillus-veneris. Next base: position 35,732,940 of record NC_140937.1, on the reverse strand, counting down.
CCCTTAGGATTACATCCTCATGCTTGAGAGGAGAGATAAAGAAGTCCTTTTTGTCCACATAGCTTTGGACATGAAGCATCAATTTCCCGATTAAGGGAGTGACTGAAGCTGCTTGCCCCTTGAAAGCACTGTCTGCGGGTAGGACATCTCCCATCTCATAGGCTTGTATGCCTAGCTTGGTGGCCAATTCTATAGATATAAAATTGTGAGTAGAACCAGGGTCAAAGAGAATAAAAGCATCATGTTCTCTTACCTTTCCCCAAGCATGGCATAGAGGAGATCCTTTGTGGTGAATTTGGTGAGTCTCCTCCTCTTGGATTTCAACCAAGGTAGCTCTAGGAGGATCTTGGCAGTTGTTCTTTTAGGGAGTGCAAGCGCGGTACGCATGCCCTTGTTCGCCGCACTTAAAACACCAGTTATCCCTGCGATAACACTCAAGCTCTTTAGGAGAGAGTTTGTTTTTACCTTTGTAAACTCCCTTTTCTTTAGATTTGTTGGAGTTTCCCTTAGGAGACTTTTGGACATTGTCCTTCCCCTTAGGCTCGTTGGAACCCTTGTTTTCCGTGGGCTTATTATTTCTTTTCAAAACAATAGTAGATCCACTTAGGCTCGTTGGAACCTCCAAAACAATAGTAGATCCACTCATTTTGTAAAATCCTTTCATGAGGTTATAGTTCAAGGCCTACTATACATGGAAAAAATAAGAAACTTGTAAAATTTCTCATCTTTTGGTCACACCAAGCCTCCAAAGTTGATGGACCAGTGCATTTTCATCAAAACAGTCATTTCTTACGTTTTGTTGCATAAAAATAAGATTAGAGATTTTCGTAGGACTTGATATAAATTCCCTAGTTAACTTCAATGGGTTGGTAATCAGAACATATGATTGCTTCTCACTCACTATTTTTTGTTTTGCCAAAATAAATAGGTACAAAAAAGTTGATTTTTTACCATTCTGCAAACCGATCATCAAAGTTTCTATAGCCACGCTCAATACAAATAATATATGCATATTTTCTTAGTTCCCTATTGTACTTTATGTTTATAAGGAGCCATGGAGCATGTCAAAAGAATAATAAATCTCTTACCAAGGGGAATCTTGGGGACAAAGATGAAGTGCTAAATACAGCAAACATGAAAAAACTGGGTTCAACATTATGCGTTGTAGAATCCCATAGAAACTATTCAATATCTAGCCAAATTGGATCCTTATGACTAGATATGGTTACTACCTACAAAATGCATATATTTGTCACAAGAAACTAACAATATTGAAAAAGCTATACTTGATATACTAGAATGTTTCCTTTTCTTCTATAATTGAAAAAATCAACCATCGTTGTGTACTATGCAAAATAGGGTATTAGGTGCCCCAAAACTCAAGTAATATTAGCTTTATGTTACAATATGCAACATAGAAAATAAAAAATGCATTTGGATATCATGAAATCCACCAAAAAAATCATAGAAGAGCTAAAATTGACTAAAATATAGGATTTGACAATTTTTGTAATTTGGTCATAACTTACAATTTTAATATTTATTTCTCCATAGAAGCATCAGGACATGTTAAGGACTACTAAAGATAGTTTTCTAGCATTATAGACCTCACAAACATGAATTCTAGAGTGGTATAGTTGCAAAAAGTTGAAAAAAGGCAAAAACAGGACCCGTTTTTTCACACAGTTTAGGTTGTGAAATGTTGTGCAAGGACAAGGTTAAAGATGGACTTGATATTCCAAAAAAATCGAGTTTTTTTCAGCTCATGAGACAACTTTCTAGATAGATAGCACCTCAAAATCCATTTTGAAACTCTTGAAATAATTCAAGGAAAATGGTCACTTACCAGGACATAAAAGTGTCCCATTACCAACCTAGTGTTAAAGCTTTCCATGTTCGCGGAGCTTCAACGTTGGCTCGTAGGCTAGACCACCATTGCCTGGCGGACTTTTGAAAGTGCATAGCTACATGGTGTAGCTTAGAGGACTCCGTGAATCCCTCATCTCCAAATGCCGCATCAAACTGTTGGATAAAGGCCAAGACTTTGTCCGTAGCACCAAAGGTGCCATCATAGGTAAGGAAAGAGATGCTCTTCCGTCCCTCTTTGAACTTCTTCAGCTTGAACGACCTCTTCCATGTGGCATAGGATTTCCTATGGTCTCTTCTTTTTTATGGTTCAAAGGTTGCACCATCACTTTCTTCAGAAGGTGAAGAATTTGAAAAAGGTGGAGAAGAGGGTGACCTCTTTCTCGACTTTTTCTTGTCTTGATCTTCGTCGTCTTCACCATCACTTTCATAAGAGGAAGAGGATGAAGAAGATGGAGAAGAGGGTGTCCTCTTTCTCGCCTTTTTCTTCTCTTGCTTTTTATCATCCCTCTTTGAATTATGGTGTAGAGAAGGATGCGATGGTCTTCTCCGCTTTGGTGGTGATGGAGAGCGTTTAGCCCGCCGTCTTCGTGGAGCCATCTCCTCCGAGGTGGCGGGAGACTCACTTATTTCTCGTTCCTTCGGTGGAGGTTCTTGAGTTCTCCTTTGGGAAGGAGATGCATCATCAAGAAGTAAATTCTTGAGCCCTTCGTATTGATTCTCTTCTTCTTCCCGAATCGGAGAGAGGCCTCTTTTGGGAGTCTCACAAGGAGGCTTCCTAGGTGTTCTCTCATCATGGTGGTGAGCTTGGAGAATCCCATGAGCACGGAGCTGTCGTTGCACTTCACTTTGGAGAGATGGATTGCCCATGGCTTGTTGAAGCCTACAAACAAGATAGTTAACAAGCATCGGAGCATCATTAGTAGCTTGCTAATTAGCAAAATCAAAGTTTTCAACATTAATTTCACTCTCTTTACTATTGTCAGCCATTCTAACAACTTTTAGGTGTAATCTTTTTAGGTGTACTTTGGCACTTCAAGCCCTAGTTGCTACTCCTCTTTACCCCTTTAGAAACGCACTCAAGCTATTGTACCCGTGGCTCGAATACCATTAATTGCAAGGAATAGAAGAGAGGGTCGTTCAACACCAAAATAGCACCAGCTCCTGTCAAGCTTCTAATAGCTCAATAGTGGTTAAGCCGTAGGCAAGCCCCGTAGGACTCCACTATTAAGACCATAGCTCTCGACGGTGATGCCCCATTAACTGCACGAAGGCAAGCGCACTGCAAGGCTGAAAAATACCTATTCTACTTACTCACAGGCAATTAATAATACCAACCATTTATAGCTAGCTTGAGGATCTCCCTTCTTGAGTAAGAAAATAGAAACCTTGTGCTCTGATACCAATGTAACATTTAATGGCCTAAAAAGTTGTGTGTAGCGAAAATTCGCATGAACATAGTGGGCATTTCATTAGAATAGATTCCTAATGAGAATTATAAGAGTGCTTGGGTGGAGAGAGCAACAAAAAGCATAACACCTAGTTAGATAGCATGAACATTACTTTCAGAAGAGAGAGAAATTAAGCTATTGACAACAGTTGAGGACCGGATTTACATGATGGCGGTCCCCCCTCCAAAAGGCTTTGTATTATGGTATCTCCCATCAAGAGAGACATTGTACAATACAATTCTTTGTGTTCCTTCAAGACTAGCTAGTGCAATGAAGATGAAAGCTTCATGCACTAAGCAAAACACTTAGCAAACACAACATCAATTATCTCCGGTCTCAGACCCAAGACCTCACACACCTTCAAAGATGGTGAGAGCTAGCAGGGTATGAGAGTAGATTGAGAGGAAGAAGGAGTATTCTTACGAGAAAGATGTACATCTCCTCACATAATCACTCATATTAGCATAGCTTAGCTTAGTAATTAGCATGGTATAGGAGATGAGCATGCATTGAATCTTGGCTCTTGGTTGGATTTGCATCACAAAGCCAAGAGTTGTTGGTGTAGGCCTCCCTTCTCACAAGCTTGGAGTAGGTGATAAGCTTTCCATTAAAGCTTGAGAAGGAGAGAGAGTCTTCTTTACTTCACACATGAGATTTTGTGAGTGTGTGTGTGTGATAATGCCTTGCAAAAATCAGTCCCCCTCTCTCTCTTGGTCGACCCCTCTTTCTATTTTCTCATGCTCTACTCTCATTGGACCTCCCCAGGCCTAGCCAATTGCAATTAAGCAGTATAAGTGATAGCCTTTTGACATGTGTCCCCCTTTCCCCTTTTGTGAGAGCTTTAGGTAATTTAATAATTCCACTAAAACTTAATTCTCATTGATTCTTTTATTAAGTGTTTTTAAATTAAACTAGATTTACTCTAGCCTAATTCTCATTGGTTCACCTCCAAGGCCATCCAATAGGAATTGGGTACACCTTGTGGGCATCTAGGCTAGGGAGCTGAAATGTGTCCCTCATTCCCTTTGTGTAAAGGGATCCTATGTGTGTGTGTGTGTGTGTGTGTGTGACTTTCTCTCTCATCCCCTACAAGCAAGGCTCGCCCCCTCCTAAGTAGGGATTTGTAAAGAATTTTTTGACACACACAAAGCATCCAATTCCCCCATGGTTGACCTTTGAACACAACCTTTGGACTTTGGAACCTTAGCATGTTGGAAGTCTTAATGGGCTGAACCTTAGGGTCTTTTTAGCCCATTGTTGCACATGGCTCTTTTGCAGATGGCCCCCCCTTTGGATCCCTATTTTCCCTCCTTTGGATCCCTACTATGGCCGGTCTGCTAGCTTAACCAATATTCTAGCTTTTTCTCCCCTGGAACTTCCCCATATTAAATGATCAGTTTAACATGAGAAAATCATTCAGGAGAATTAGATATTGATTATTATGACAGTACCCACAGTGGGGTACCCCCCCTCCCTCTTGTGAAGCTTCGGGAGAAGCTAGGCATCCTGACAAGGCCAGCAAGTACATACACCCACATAAATTTTTTGCGTACTATCTGCAGAAAATTAGAGATTTAATAAAGCATCTCAAGGGGATTCGGCTACAACGGGATTCAGGATTTCCCTACACGGCTGACGTTTCGGATCGATTTTGACTTCGATAATATCGATTTCTTAAACTTTGCAATGCTCTCAATATGAGGTATTTTTATGACGATTCCTTTCACTGCACTGTGTCGCCATGGATTCTGATATCAATATGATTTTGGATTTCGAGCAAAATACACCTGATCCTGCCCATGATGGCTCACGGTTGGATGCTCTCACGGAGAGTGCCCGCGACGCTATGGCAAGTGACGACACCTATGAATTGCTAGACATTCAAGAATTTCGTGCACTTTAGACACGCATATCAGTTATGGAAGGAAATTTTAAATCTTTAAATGAAAATGTCATGAATTATCCACATTAGTGATCCAATTAATGCAACAACAGTCCAAGGGTCCTGTTAATGCAACAACAGTCCAAGGGTCCTGTTGACATGCACATGCATGAGCACGTTGCTACATCCAGGGGCAAGGCCCTTCTAATCAAGGACAAGGTCCAACTGCTGATACTTTGCACACTCTCACTGCAAAAGAGGTGGATGAGTTGTTGAAAAACACCAAACCACCGACTTTTAAGGGAGAAGACCGAAACCGCAATAAGAATGCAGTGAATATCTTTCTCAGCAAGTGGGATGTAAACGAGCTTAACTCTGGAAGGCAAGGCCTACAAATGGAGGAATTCCAAAGACCGAGCAAGATTTGTCGAGCGAACAAAAAATCGAGCAAAACCTGCCAATTAAAGAGGATAGGACACATGGCATTGTGAACTTTTCTTACATTTTGACAATACTTAATGTCATGTGAGATTTCATAAATTTAGGAAACACTATAAATTTGCTCGTTATATTTCTCTACATTTAGAGACATCTGTACATATGCAAGAAAAACCAGATTTTCTTATAGATGTGAAAATTCCATCTCTCTCTCTCCTCTCTCTCTCTCTCTCTCTCTCTCTCTCTCTCTCACACACACACACACACACACACATAGAGAAGCAATGAGTGTCACTAATAATTAGCTATGCACTCTAACCTTTGAGAATGATAAAGAAACCTCTCTCTCTCTGTCTCTCTCATTCTCTCTCTCTCTCTCTCTCTCTCTCTCTCTCTCTCTCTCTCTCTCTCTCTCTCTCTCTCTCTCTCTCTCTCTCTCTCTCTCTCTCTCACACACACACACACACACACACACACACACACACCAACTTTTGGCAAGACAAGAGCACAAAGGAAAGGTGGTGGAAGGATCAAGGGACTGTGTGTGCGAGGAATTTGAGGAAATGGAGGACATCCGCAACATTTGCGTAGGGAATTTGATGATAGAGCATTGGTGACCTTTGGATTTAGATAATAAGCATGCAGGAGGAGGCGGAGGTGATAATTGTTGGGGGGAGGAGGAAGAGCACTAACACCACACTAGGAAATTCGTACACCATCTAGTAGTAGTGGAGGTGAGCATGCTTGAGATGTGTCGCAGCTCTTAACATTCTATAATGTTCTCAATATCTATAGTGAACGAGAGTGTTGCAAGAACTCTTGCTTGCTTTGCTAGTATTGAATGGTAATCTTTCACAATGTATCTTGATTGCCTCTAGAAGAGGCATGCCTGATGCTTTATAACCATGCCGATTTTGGTATAGTTGCAAAACTAACCTTTTAGGAGCATTCAATGATTGAAAAACGTTCAAAACTAAAAAATAGATACCCGCCAAAAAGACGGAGCCAATCATGCCTCCCATTGCGTGATGATGCCCCCTCCCCCCCCCTGTTAGCAATCTACTCCCTCCCAAGCTCAACAACTTACTACTGCCAATTTTCAATATCCATCCCCACTCATAGCAAACCTCCAATTTTCAGTCCGTCAATATCCATCGCCGCTCATAGTGAACCTCCAACTACAATTCCTCGCCACTAGCAATGCCCCACATGAACACACAAAGGACTTTCGATGCCTGCCATTAATGAGGGAAGGTTTAGTAATGCATAGTTATCCCAACGAACAGTTATGCCTAGAATGAATATAGCCTTATATATATAATCTTTTGAGAAGTCAGAACCTTGTCTAGGAGCATTGAATTGTGAAGACAATGTGATATCTTTGTTAAATACTCGATTGCAACTCTCTCTCTCTCTCTCTCTCTCTCTCTCTCTCTCTCTCTCTCTCTCTCTCTCTCTCTCTCTCTCTCTCTCTCTCTCTCTAATTGCAAATCTCTCTCATAAGCGTACCAGTTCCGCCAAGTCAAAGGTTTCTTGTAGAGACTTTTGAGAATTTGAAAAACCCCCAAACCAATATACGATGCCGCATTCAAGAAGCACTCTCTCTCTCTCTCTCTCTCTGCTTCAAACAATCCCATAGAATACCAAATGGGAGCTACAAAAGAAACAATCATGGACAACCAATGGGGCTAGATAGATACATTTGAATAAAGATGGAAATGGAGGCTGATGATGAGATATAAGCACAAACCTACAACCACATTATAAGAAAGATGGAAGACGGATGAAGGGAGGGGGTCGAGAGGCCAACCTAGTTCAGGGTATGTACTGAGGTCCACCAAGTGAACAGTTCCTCGCAAATCCTTTTGAAAATATGAAAAACCCCAAATCAAAACGCAGTGCTTCGTCTTGGTTTGGAGGGGTTTCTATTATTGCTTCCTGAAGGAGTACGAGCAGAAGTGCGACGCGAGAGAGAGTGCGAGAAGAAGAGCACGACGATATGGTGAACTCGCTCTACTGTAATGTGTAGAGCATAGTGAGTTCTTATTAGGTTTTTACAAAAGAATATGTGTACATACCTGGCGGCCCGCCCACTTACCTGGGCGACCACATTGGGCTTTATACCCCAATAACCTCCCACTTAAATTCCAATGTGGTACTTTAAGTGTGAGAGAAGCTACTATACATGCTAATATACAAGAGATGTAGAGAAGTGATGTACTACCCTACACCTAACTGCTTGCGAAAATGCGCAAAGCTCTCTGAGGGAAGTCCTTTTGTAAGTAGATCTGCAGGATTTTCTGTGGTGTGAACTTTGACAAGCTGAAGTTGCTTATCCTCGAGCATTTCCCTGATGAAATGATCCTTCACATCCACATGCTTTGTCTTTGAGTGATAAACTGGATTGCGATCCAATTGTATAGCACTTTGACTATCACAATATAACACAGGCATCTCTTCTTTGATTCCCAAATCTGTTACTAGTCGATTAAGCCAAATTGATTCTTTGCATGCCTCTGATGCTGCAACATATTCAGCCTCTGTAGTAGATTGAGTAACACAATCTTGTAATCTAGAACGCCATGATACTGCTCCACCATCCAATGTAAAGACATACCCTGACGTAGACCTTCGGTTGTCTAAGTCACCTACATAATCTGAGTCTGTAAAACCCTTTACACTTAGCTCCTGACTCCCATAGAATATACGCATACTCTTTGTAGCTTTCAGGTATCTCAATATTCCTTTCACTGCCTCCCAATGTTTCTTGCTTGGGTTTGACATGTATCGACTTACTACTCCCACTGCAAATGCAATGTCTGGGAGAGTAGCAATCATTGCATACATCAAACTACCCACTGCAGACGCATATGGAATCTTATCCATTTCAGCCTGTTCTTCAAACACAGGACAATCTTGTTTGCTAAGTTTCACATATGGTGGCAATGGAACACTCAATGCCTTTCCCTTCTCCATATTGAAACGTTGCAAAACCTTGTCAATATACTCTGTTTGAGATAACCAAATCAACTTCTTTGATCTGTCTCTCTCAATGCCCATACCAAGTATATGACTTGCCTCACCCATGTCTTTCATGTCAAACGATTTTGCCATCTTTGACTTCAAAGCTGAAATTTCTTCCAAGTGCTTGCCGGCAATCAACATGTCATCCACATACAAAATAAGGATCAGCCAACTGCCATCCTTAGCCTTCTTTGTATATAGACAGTGATCGAACTCACTACGTTTGTAGCCTTGAGAAAGCATAAACTTGTGGAATTTATGGTACCATGCCCTCAGTGATTGTTTTAAGCCATAAAGACTCTTTAACAACTGGCATACCCAATCTTCCTTGCCTTTCTCAACAAACCCTTCTGGCTGCTGCATGTAAATTTCCACATCTAAATCACCATTCAAGAACGCTGTCTTGACATCGATTTGGTGCAACACCAAATCTAATATGGCAGCCAATGCAAGAAAGCATCTCAATGTAGTCATTTTGACCACCGGAGAGAAGACTTCATCAAAGTCAATGCCTTGTTCTTGCTTAAAGCCCTTGGCAACAAGCCTTGCTTTGTACTTTGGCTGACTATCATGAGCGGTGATTTTATACCTGTAAACCCATTTACAGGGTAGAGCCTTTTTGCCCTGTGGTAATTTAACTAGCTTCCATGTCTGGTTTTTATGCAGAGCTGTCATCTCTGACTGCATGGCCAATTGCCAATTCTCGGAGTCCTTCATTTTCACTGCTTCCTTGTAACATGAAGGCTCATTGCAATCAGTTAACATGACATAGTTCATAGATGGAACAAACCTATCAGGAGGTCGCATGATACGTCCAGATCTACGCACAATAGGTGGCTCAGGCTCAGCCACAACCTGTGGTTCCACTCTATCCTGTCCTTGCTCCTCTTGAGCCCTGACATTTTTTCTTGCATGTGCAGGTCCATCTTCTTGGAAGACAACTCTTCTAATCTCCTCAACCCTCTCTAGTTTAGAATGATATTTGGATTCATTAAAGTGAACATCATTGCTGCGGACAACCTTTCTGGATTCGGGATCCCAAAGTCTGTACCCCATCTCACCAGAATTACCATAGCCTAGAAAGATGCACTTTCTACTCTTTGGCTCAAGTTTGTTCCTAAATTCCTTTGGAACGTGAGTATATGCCTCACAACCAAAGACTCTGAGATGCTTGTATGAGGGCATTTTGCTTGACCATACCATCTCTGGCACTGAATCCTTCTGCAAAACCTTGCTAGGAGATCTATTTACAAGATGAACAGTTGTTGATACAGCTTCAGCCCAAAACCCATTTGGCAGCTGTGCATTAGACAACATACTTCTAACCTTCTCTTGTATGGTCCTATTCATCCTCTCAGCAACACCATTTTGAGGAGGATTGTAAGGAGCAGTAAGTTCACGTTTTATACTTTTTGACTCACAAAAGTCCTGAAAGGCCTTTGAAACATACTCTCCACCATTGTCAGTGCGTAAGCATTTAAGCTTCTTGCCACTCTGATTCTCCACAAGTGTCACAAACGTTTTGAAAACACTAAACGCTTCATCCTTGTGCTTGAGAAAGTAAACCCATACTTTCCTCGAGTAATCATCTATAAATGTCATAAAGTAAGAAGCTCCCCCTGGAGATAGGTTAGGCATAGCTCCACACAAATCACTATGAACAAGTGCCACTGTGTATCTCTTCTACTGCTTCTATGCTTATGTGGCTGCTGTGTTTGCTTACCATACATACAATGTTCACAGAATTCAAAATCATTAAATGAAAAGCCAGGCAAATAACCAGAACGAGACAAGATTTCCATTCCCTTCTTGGACATATGTCCTAACCGGCTATGCCACAAAGAAACGTTCGGCTGCTCGGTTACATTGATTACATTTTTCGAGACATTTGATACATAAATCATGTAAAGTCCTCCAGACTTTACTCCATGTGCTACTGTCATAGAACCCTTGGATATCTTCCACATGTTTTGTCCAAAAGTGGTGACGTAGCCAGCATCATCAAGTAAACCTGTGGTGATTAAGCTCTTTGTAATTGCGGGAACATGTCTCACATTCTTCAGCGTGAAAGAAGATCCATTCTGAAACTTCAATTGAACATCTCCAACACCTAAGATCTCACATGTCTGCCCATTGCCTAGCCGAACATGATCTTTAGTGGTCACATAAGAGGTAAACCACTCCTTGTTTGGAGACACATGAAGTGATGCCCCTGAGTCTATAATCCAGTCACTCAGTGCATTTCCATCAGATGCTGTAAGAAGAGCTGAGTCCAATTTATTCTTCAAGAAGTAGATGTCTCCTGACACTAGACTGTCATCCTCTGCAACAGTGTTTGTCACATTTATTTCTTGAATCTTCACTGAGGACTTGTTCTTCTCACCATGGTCTTCAGCTTTCTCTTTTCCTTTTTCTGCTTTCCATTCTCTGCAGTCTCTTTTCATGTGACCCTTCTTGCCACAATGGTAGCATTCTATGTCACTCTTGCCTTTAGCACTGCAGGACTTGCTACGAGACTGATTCCTCTTTCCACCTTTGCACTTTTCTTTGGTCCTTCCCCTGACAACTAAGGCTGTTCCTTTGGCTTTGTCCATTGTCTTTCTATTGGTTTCTTCAGTAAGCAGACTTCCTTCTACACCTGCTATGTTCAAACCATCTGGAGGTGCAGAATTACTCAAAGCTGTGCGAAAAGTGTCCCAACTTTCTGGCAATGTGATCAACAGGAACATAGCTCTAACAGGTTCATCAAACTTGACACCTTGAGCTGACAACTGACTATAGATTGTGTTGAATTCATTCAGATGATTGGACATAGGTGTCCCTTCTTTCATCTTCAAGTCAACAAGCTTCTTAAGCCAGTATACCTGTGAAGCTGCACTCTGCTTCTCATAAAGATCACTCAGCTTTAACCATGCTTGATAAGCCGACATCTCGTTTGCTACATTGAAGTAAACGCTTTCTGCCAAAGTCAGCATAATGGTAGAAAGTGCCAATTCATCCATTTTGCTCCATTCATCTTCGTCCATATCTTCTGGTTTTATCCCCTTGAGCTTTATAGGTTTTATCTACTTCTTTTGTACCAACACGTGCCAAATCTGCTTCTTCCACAATGGGAAATTGGTTCCATCCAGCTTCTTGATATTGTAAAGAGCAGTGTCCTGCGATCCAGCCATAGCTACGCTTCACAGTAGTTTACTTTTCTGGGAAAAATTCGGCAGAGTTTCCCCTGTAAACTGACCTCTGAACCAATATCAACCTATCAAATGAACCAAGAAAGCTTCAGATTCTGCATAAATTGCGGCAGAGTCTCCTTTGTAAAATGGCTCTGGTGTACTAAAAAACAGCTCAAAAAACACTGTCTCTCTGACACTGTAAGCTGCGGGTAAACCTGTCCTGCACCTGTACTGCCTCTCACTGTCCTGTCACTGTCCTATAAGCATAGACTATGACAATGCCTCAACGGCAGTAAAGAAAAGATGCAATCCCAACTGTCTAACTCATAGTCAATACATCCTAGCTGCCTATCTAAGGGTGCTCGAGGGATCGCTCCAAGACCTGTATCACCGAAAGGATCTCAACATTCGAGAATCCCCCAGCTCAATAAAACCTCACTCGACCCTCAACAAAGGCTGCAGTAAATCTGACAGTACATAGACTTCCCACAAAGTCATACATCCACAAATTTCCCACTGTATGTTGTAACCGCTGCGGCGGTTGTTTGCTGCGTGACTCACAGCCAGCAAACCCTCAACAGACATACATCATCTCTGACAATACATCCCATGTGGAAGTATCTGCAATGTCAGGATGAAATCTGGAATATCAAGCAGCAAACACAAGCTACCTGATGAACTAGTGGATGTCGCCTACAGTCTGTGTGTAGATGCGCACGTGTCGTATGTGACACGCCTCCAAGAACTGTGAGCCGTCCTTCGATGTGTAGACAGCCACAAATCAACACTCTGGGAGTGTCGATATCCTCAGCACTTGCAGTCGTAGGCCGAGAAACCCAAATTTGCAGAGTCGGATCTGCACCTGTCGAGACCACGTAGTCGAGAATGGCCTGCGCAGACCTTTGTCGAAGCCGAACGGTGGCCGAGATGACCTCAGAATTTGGCCGAGATGACCTCAGGATTTGGGGCCGTGTCTTCGCCTGTCGAATTTCACTCCAATCTGAGCTCGTGACTCTAGCCTCCTGCATTGCTGCCCTGAGCCTCGATCTGAGCTCTGATACTAGTTGAAGGAGTACGAGCGGAAGTGCGACGCGAGAGAGAGTGCGAGAAGAAGAGCACGACGATATGGTGAACTCGCTCTACTGTAATGTGTAGAGCATAGTGAGTTCTTATTAGGTTTCTACAAAAGAATATGTGTACATACCTGGCGGCCCGCCCACTTACCTGGGCGACCACATTGGGCTTTATACCCCAACACTTCCTACAATGGCCTTGACAGATGGTACGCATACGATGGCCAAAAGGTCCAAGAGCATGATGAGTTTGGGAAGCACCTTCTTGGAAACTGCCATCCTCAAATTCTTTGCAGACAATGTAGCTACTATGCTGCAATTCTCTCTCTCTCTCTTTCTTTCTTTGGATCACATATAAAAGAAGTAGATTGATATTTAACATTCACATTGCAAATACCCAGAACATTTAACAAACCAACCAGGCATCCATCCCTACACACAACACTGCGCCGAAAGCGACACTGGGCGGTACATCCAAGCTAGCTATACTTCACAAAGCCAATGTCCTTGGAAGTTGGAATAGATGTGGAAGGAGTGTGCCACTGCCTGCCAAAATTTGGGATTTTTTTTTTCAAACATACAAAACTCCCTTCCTTGAATCTGCCAAGAGGAAATTTTGGAAAATTAGGTTTATTTTTCAGATTTTTACACTATTATTCTCTATTTTGTGGCGGAATTTCTCCTTGCCTTCATTTATGAAATTGAAAACGGTAGGATATTAAGAGAGACACATTTTTTTGACGACTGCTACCAGCCTCCGCCGTAGCAAAGCGTGCCCAAAGCCTAGCGCGGAGAGAAGGTAACTGCCAATGTTGTTTAACAATGGACGATGGGTGTAAAAGATCTCTCTCTCTCTCTCTCGCTCTCTCTCGTCTGTATTGAGCTCGCCCGCCCTGCTCTGGCTCCACAGCTCAAGCTTGCCACCAGTGCCCATGCATTTGCGCTCCTCTAGCAACTCTCTGTATTTCTCGCAGCCCTCTCATCCTGCCCACTCCTGCATCGGCTCAATCGAACAACTAATTGAAGCCTCTTCACCAAAGCCCACAACTCATAGGAATCTACTCCAAGGCAAAAAATTTGAGAACTTCAAAACTCTCCAAATCAGGATACGGCGCCGCGTCTTGATTTGGAGAGGTTCTGGCAGCAGGGAAGGAGGCCTCCGGCAAGGCACTGTGTTACCCTGGTCTCTTATTTTCAGGCAACTTGCAGCATTAGTTTGGAGATTGTGATGATAGTCTTGGATGATGACGCGCACACCATGGCCCTTGTGACCTGCTCTTGAAGACTACCATGCAGATAATATGGTACTCTCTCTCTCTCTCTCTCTCTCTCTCTCTCTCGTCGTGAATCATGATGTCCGCCAAGTAAAGGTATGAAAAGCCCCCAAATCAGGACGTGGCGCCGTGTACTGATTTGGAGGGTCTCTTTGGAGCAAAGAGCTGCGTCCCGCGGGATGCATGCAGAGCTTAGAGTGCAAAGGCCCTTGTACTGTATGTGCTACAAAAAATAAAAAATCAAGCAATTTTTGTAGAGCATGTAGCGGAACTAGGCTTCATTTATTCCAAGCCCTTGCACTGTATGCCCCGCATGTGTCCAGCAGGATGCAGCTTAAAGCTCAAAATTGACCATGCCATCATTGTCTCCTACCCTACTATGCACCCTCACTGTTGGGAAAAGAACAATGCCTCCCATGTTCTATAGAATGATACACATAACGCTATGATCTACACACAATCAACATCCCCCTGTCCATGTGTCACAAGCAAAAACATGCACATCCTCATGCACAGATACACCCTCTCCGAACAGATGCGTGTTGTTGGCATCTCTCCCTCTCTCCATGTTTCCCTTAAACTAGACCATTCTCCTTTGCATTCACCTCTCACACACCATTGCTCGCCTATTTCATGTCCCTGCCCGGCTCTGTCATGTCCCCAAATACTTTGAAGGAAGCGGTCAACACACATCCAAACCCCTCAAATCAATCCACGGCAACGCGGACTGATATTGGGGGTTTTTAGATCCACATTTTCAAGCAAGTAGGGGTACAGAAATTTAATTCAACATTGAAAGTCCCTCTCCTTGGCTCGATGAAACTTCAACCTCTTGTTTGTCCCTATTCATGTGCACAAGCAGAGTCTCTCTTCTGCTCTTTGGTCCTTGGAAAGCACTAAAAGCTTCTCACACTCACAACTTTGATCACCACATGTTCCTATCATGCTCCCATCACACATACATGCTCCTGGCCCTGTGCTCTCCTTATCATCATCTTATCTGCAGCTGCACGTGACAAAGCTCATGAGCATTGCCAACCACATGAGCACTACCAACCGCATGCTCCTATCCCTCTCCCATTGCAGAAACGTGCTCTCTGAGCGACAAGTTATAGAAATATTGTGCGGTTGTTGATAGACAAAAAGTGCAGGCGCGTGCGCGCGCGCACACACACACACACACACACAAACTACGTGTGCGCATGTGGCATGGACTTGCACCCATCATTGAGAGACTCCACGTGCATGCGGCCTAGTCTTGTACCCCGCATCGAGAGACTCTGTGTGCATATGGCCTAGCCTTGCATCCCTCATCGAGCTAACACAATGTACACTATACTCGTCATGCAAAAAAATCCATCGCCTTCTCTCTTTCTTCCCACATGCCATGCCCACTTTTTCTCTTCCACTTATTTTGCTCTAGAAGACATAGCATCTCTTAAGATCCTCCTTACTCAACCTCAACCTAAAATGCCCTTCACCATGCCATAGTGAATTTGCACTAGGCTATCATTTATCTTGTGATGCCCCCCCCCCCCCCCCCCCCCATCCGACCGCGGTGTTACTCATCTCCACATCTACAATTGAAGCAACTCTCCTGCCCCTATGCTTGTACTATGGATAACATTTTCTATATATTAGGTAGGATAGAGATAGCCTAATATTGCACAGTACGGCCCACGGCAGGAGATGAAGTGGGACAGAGACAACCCAATGCACTTTACGATACCCTCTGCACCCCCTCTCGATGTATGTCATTCCAAAGGATACTCAATCTCTTGCTTCTACTCTCGTCCACGGGGGATTCACTAGTAGTAATCGGTGGATGCCACTTGCGTGCAACAAAATTTCCTTTTTGACCACTACATACGGGACCCTCCTATGTAAAATCTATCCATTTGGCCTTAGAAACCCCCCCTATTGTACACTCACGTGATACCATGCGGTAACATTTAGTGAATACCCCGTGCTCTCAACATCAACCATGCAACGGATTTGTCAAGTGCGACACACAAAAAGCCTCTTCTACTGTCTGCAAACTTGGGAGAGAGAGTGAGAGAGAGAGAGAGGGAGGGAGAGAGACATAGAATAGAATCCAACCATCATGTGGAAAGAGAGAGATAGAGAAATATTTTTTTTCTCTCTTAATCTTTTCCTTCTCTTTCAAATAAAAGGATCTTGTGAGATTCCTCTTTAAAAATATTGGCCATCCATTTCTCCTACTTGAGGTCCTTTCATTAGTAAGAATCTACAAAGATGCTCACATGTCTCCCAAAGGAAAAGGTAAGAGGATGGAGAGAGAGAGAGAGAGAGAGAGAGAGAGAGAGAGAGAGAGAGATGTCATCTGTAAGGACAGTGAGGCAAGAGACAGAGAGATGGATTTTTTTTCATGGTCTATGTTAACTCTTTCTTTCCATTCCATCGATGCTCTGCGGCTTATGGGTTGCTAGTTTGTGCCTAGTCAACCAAATATGGCAATTGTGCTTCACAATGCTACCATGAGATGGCCATTCTCCATTGATGTCTACAGCTTATGGGTCGCTACTATGTGCCTGGTTGATTGAATATGGAATTGTGCTTGGTCTATCGCAATACTATCGGGAGAAAGCCATTGCCCTATGACTGTGTGTTGCCCTCCTATGCAAGATCTATAAGGCATGGCACAAATAAGATCAAAGGGACTTGGGAGCTAGATTATTATTTTTGTTGTTGAACTCTCTCTCTCTCTCTCTCTCTCTCTCTCTCTCTCTCTCTCTCTCTCTCTCTCTCTCTCTCTCTCTCTCTCTCTCTCTCTCTCGCGTGAAGGTCTTGCTCGGTTTTTTGACTCGCTCGAGAAACCTTGCTCGATGAATGGTAACACTCTACAAATGGTGGGTGTCTCTCAAGGAGAAGAATATCATACCACAGAGTTGGGCAGCTTTTGAAGCTATGTTTTGCAAAGAATTTTTGCCTACAAATGAGGCAAATCAGAATTGGACGGCTTGGGACACGTGTTCCATGCGCCAATACCCATCATTACTTGAATATATATCTCACTATCGGGATGTTATCCTCAAGTTGGAAGGCTTAGATAACTTTCATCAAGTACAGGGATTTATACGAGGTCTAACACGAGAGCTTAAGAAGCACGCCAAGACCCAAGACCCTAACACACTTGAGGAAGCCATAGTGAAAGCACATATTCACGATGATCCAGATGAAAAGAAAGCACATAATACTCACGTGTCTGCTAATACACATGGTAATACACGCACACAGTATGGGCACAATAAAAGGAAATTTATAGTAGCCAATTTAGAAGCTTCTAAAAAACCCAAGGGGTCCAGAGGTCCTCTCTCTCCTGAGGACTTTGATAAATCTAAGAAAGAGAAATTATGTTTTCAATGTTTAGGAAGCAGTCATGGCAAAAAGGATTGTCCCAAGGGGAAATCTGCTGCTCATGGCAAGGAAAAAGCAGTGTACATGGTGCAACTGCTACCTCTTGAGTCTTCCTCACGATTCTCTACAGTGGAAGTAACACACACCGAGGTGGTGCATGAATGCTGTCTCACAGCTTCCATGTGGCAACAGACCTTCGGACCACATGCGTTAGTACGTATGCACGGACCTCTACAAGGGCACAAGGTGCGCATCTTGGTAGATGACAGTGCTACTCACAATTTCATCAATTACGGATTTGTGAAAAAAAATCAAATTGCCTCAAACTGCGAGTACCCACCGCTACAAGGTAGCAATGATGAATGGACATGATACCAAAATCTCGGATACTCAAGTCCGAGCTGTTCCGTTGGAAGTACAAGGTTACTTCACATCCTTGGATTTTCAAGTTATGAACATGGAGAGGGTAGACGTGGTCCTTGGTAGGGAATGGTTGCATAGCCTAGGACCATCACTGAAGCGTAGCTATGAGCATAATAGCTTGATGTTCGAATCCCATGGCGCACATGTGTTGTTGTTAGGAGAGAAGGATGTACCTTCTTCACCATTGATATGTACAATTGAGCTTATGCAACTCGTTTCTGATAATAAAATAGATCAATTTTTCTTGTGTTGCTCATTGTCTCATTTTCTCTCTAACATTCAATCTGTTGAACATTCCTCAATGCTGCATGCTTCTCTCTTATCTCTTCCACCAATGGCTACTTCCAAACAAGTAAACGTTGCTAGTAAGTTACAAAAATTATTAAAGGAATTTCAAGATGTTTTTCCTAATGATTTGCCACCAGGATTATCGCTGACACAATCAGTTCAACATAGCATCGATGTGGTTGCAGGCTGTAAACCTGTCAGTAAACCGCCCTACCGTATGAGTTACTCTGAAGCTGCTGAGGTGGAACATCAGCTTGCTGACTACCTTAGCAGAGGGTTTCGACAACCCAGTTCTTCACCATGGGCTTCTCCTATCCTATTAGTGAAGAAAAAAGATGGCAGTATGCGCATGTGCATAGACTATCGTGGCTTAAATGCAGTTACGGTTAAAAACAAGTACCCATTGCCACGAGTGGATGAGTGGTTTGACAAACTCACTCATGCTCACATTTTTACAAAAATAGACTTGCGGTCAGGTTATCACCAAGTACGTATTCGACTTGCTGATATACCCAAAACTGCATTTCGAACAAGGTTTGGACACTACGAGTTTTTGGTGATGACCTTTGGGTTAACCAATGCGCCCGCAACATTCATGACACTTATGGATAGTGTCTTGAAGCCGTACTTGGGCAAGTTTGTCATCATTTTTCTCGATGACATTCTAGTCTACAGTGCTTCTAAAGAAGAACAGTAACAACATCTCAAGTAGGTGTTTGAGTTGTTACGAACAAATAAATTATATGCTAAGGAATCTAAGTGTGATTTTTTGAAAGAAGAAATTCACTATCTGGGACATGTTATTTCAGCTAATGGGCTATATATGGGTCAATCCAAAGTGGATACAATCTGGCAATGGCCTTCTCCCAAAAATCTAGAAGAGTTACATATTTTTTTAGGATTTGTAGGTTTTTACCGAAGGTTCATTAAAAACTATGCTAATATTGTTGTTCCCATGATGGATCAACTAAAAGGCAAAGGCAAAGCTTTTCAGTGGGGACCCACTCAACAGCACAATTTCGATATGCTCAAGGATGCATTAGCTATAGCTCCCATACTAGCTATTGTAGATCCTTTGAAACCATTCGTTTTGGAAATGGATGCCAGTGACCGTGCTACTGGAGCAGTCCTGTTATAAGACGGACAGCCAATTGTATTTGAAAGCAAGAAGCTTGAAGCAGCTCAACAGAACTACTCTGCATATGAGCGTGAACTCTATGCAATAGTGTTTGCCTTAAAAACATGGCGGCATTATCTGTATGGTGCTTAGTTTGAGATCGTGTTTGACCATGAAAGCATCAAATGGTTTACACAACAAACGGATTTGAAGGATCGGAAAGCCAGGTGGGCCGAGATTCTTCAAGAATATGATGCCAAGCTCCGGTAACGTAAAGGTCGATACAATGTGGTGGCTGATGCTCTAAGTCGTATGCCGGAGATCAACTCTCTCTTGTTCACGGAACTTTGTAGTGAATTTTTGGATTCTCTCAAAGGAAAATATGAGCATGATGAAGCATATTCCAAAGTGTGGAGCCATGTGCAAATGAGGGATCCTTCTCACTCCAATGATGGTAGTGTAACGTTAACCTCCACACCTAGTTCTCCTCTATCGAGGGATGAACTACAGCAATGGAAGCATTTCACCATCGACAATGGGTACCTACTCCATAAGGGGAGAGTTTGTATACCGACGGACACAGACACTCAACGCCAAATTCTTTATGAATGTCATGATAGTCCAAGTGCAGGGCACCTCGTAATATGCTCTCATACGACGACAATTTTACTAGCCAGGTATACATGGCTTTGTTCAAGCTTATGTCTTGCATTGCCAAAAATGTCAAGTTAACAAAGCAGAGCGTCTGAAAGCAGGAGGACTCTTACATCCTTTGGAGATTCCCAATGGAAAATGGGAAAGTATCTCTATGGACTTTATTGTGGGTTTACCATTCAATGTACAAGGTCATCACTTGGTATGGGTGGTAGTAGACCGGTTGACTAAACTATGTAAGTTTACTCCAACCAAATCAACAGTTAAGACACCATAATTAGCCAAGTTATTTGTGGAAAATCTATGCAAGTTGTATGGCTTGCCAAGTAACATTGTCAGTGATCGTGATCCCAAGTTTAACAGTCATTTTTGGAGGGTTGTGTTTAAACGATTGGGTACACAACTAACCTCAGTACAGTCGATCGTCCAGAAATAGATGGTCGGACTAAACGAGTTAACCAAGTGCTAGAGGATATACTAAGAGCATACCTCAGCAAAAAACAGTCTGACTAGGAAGAATACTTACCTATTCTCGAGTTTGCTTACAATAGTACTAAGCATGTCACAATTCGATTTAGTCCTTTCATGATCATGTATGGGTTTCAACCTAGGTCACATGTTACGGTGGGGTTGGCAACCGAAAAGCTCCAACAGGTTAAGGATTTTCTCCAAGACCACATGGATATGATGAAACTCGCTCGTCAAAATGTCCGACAAGCGCAGCATTGGTATAAGAAGTATGCTGATGAGAAACGTCGGCAAGTTACCTTCGAGGAAGGGGAAGAAGTATTTTTACGTGTGCCATAACATTCAGAAAGTCTAAAAACTAGGCCAACACCTAAATTATCTCCCCGATATTGTGGGACTTTTAAAATACTCAAGCAAGTAGTATCGTGCCTACAAACTATTGCTACCTACACATTCTTGTATTCATCCGGTGTTTCATGTAAGCCATTTACGTAAGCGGATACATGGGAATGAAAATGTCATTGACCAACAGATTGTGATTGATTTCGTTGAACCTCCTACCTTACCGCATGAACCTAAACGTGTTCTCGATTATCATGAGTTGGGTGAAAGCATGGGTTGGTGGTGCAAAAAGTAGTGTCCTTGACACCTCTTGTGAGGCACTATTGGATGGTGTTTTGTTGGCAGTTTTCAAAAGCAAAAGATAAATATTTAATATTTCTAAAGGCGTTGTGCCAACAACTTTAACGGTTCTTGACTTAGTCGAATGCAAGACTCTCTACCTACCCTTTCAATAGTCTATGAGCTCTGTGTGTGTGTGTGTGTGTCTGCAGTCTACGTGCTCTCTCTCTCTCTCTCTCTCTCTCTCTCTCTCTCTCTCTCTCTCTCTCTCTCTCTCTCTCTCTCTCTCTCTCTCTCTCTCTCTCTCTCGCAAGAAGAAGGAAAATTGCAGCAGGAACTTGTGGAGAATTGTCATAAGATGTGGAGACTAAAGGTCCACGAGATCGGGATGGAGATGTTGCAGCAGGAGATTGGCCAACAGGATGTGTCTGAGCAGCAGCCTCCAATCGATTGTCACCTTTTGTGGAATGTTGATTTCAGCAGCTTGGGAGAGCACGTTCCGCACCAACAACAACCTCCACACAATTTCTATGTTGGATGGCCGGCCATTGCTTGTGGTGTCCGATGTTTTGAAGAGAGGATTGTGCAAAACGAGCCACCTCCAAGTACACTGCAGGGCTCTGAGTACTTTCAACAGCATGCGCAATACAATCCACTTCATGATGACATGACTCACAATTACCACAGGGATGACTCAGTCAAAATTCGCCATGAAGGTAACCATCGGATGCGAGAATATTGGTCTATGATGAAAAGAGAGAGCCGTAGGAGACAACGAGAAATTGATGCATCAGGTTCAAGGTCAACAGAAGATGTGAATCAGGTTTTCATGAAAGTCTCAAAATGCTAGCAGGCAGCAACAAAAGGCATGACTTGCGATGCTAAGAAAACCGCCTTTCAATGTCTTCTAGGACTGCCAGCTTTTAGACGTTTGCATCATGCATCTAAGAAGTCAATACTATCCAATATTCGAGGCACAATTACTAAAGTCAAAGCATCCATGTCTGAAGAGGAGCTGAAGATTAAAAGAGTTGTTTGCATGATGCCAGGTGAATAGTGAAGGAGATCCATCAAGGTCTATTAGCAACTCCAAGATGGCCAGATTTACTGGATTGCGTCGGCAAAACTTTGCAGCAGCCAATTCAAGGTTAAAACACGTTAAGGTTGGCGCATTTCCTTTGCAATTATGTAGTCGTCAAGTACCTCAAAGTTCCACCATCACACAAGCGACAAAAGACCTTGTTTTTTCCTTTTGGCAGACAGAGACAAGAGTGTCGCCAAACAAAAAAGATGTGTGTCAAAAACGATTGGGCAGAAAATCTTACATAAAGCATCCGATACATTTGCTTGATGATTCACAGGTGTGCTCCTAAAGTTTCATAGGTATGAACTTTGGATGTAGAGAAAAGTCATAGAGTTCCTTTCAAAGGTAGTCATGGAAGTACCATGATAGTATAAAAGGCTCTTTAGGTACTCTGGATCTTTGAAAGAGTCTAGAATACCTCGCAAAGGTAGTCTTGAAAGTACCATGCGAGTCTAAATGGGTCCTCTAGGTACTTTGGAGGTAGAAAAAGTTCATAGAGTTCCTTTCAAAGGTAGTCATGGAAGTACCATGACAGTAAAGAGGCTCTTTAGGTACTCTGGACCTTTCAAAGGTAGTTATTTACCATGAGAGTGAAGAGGTTCTCTAGGAACTTTGGAGGCAGAGAAAAGTCACATAGTTCCTTTCAACGGTAGTCATGGAAGTACCATGATAGTATAAAGGCTCTTTAGGTACTCTGGATCTTTGAAAGAGTCTATAATACCTCGCAAAGGTAGTCTTGAAAGTACCATGTGAGTTTAAACGGGTTCTCTAGGTACTTTGGAGGTAGAAAAAGTTCATAGAGTTCCTTTCAAAGGTAGTCATGGAAGTACCATGACAGTAAAGAGGATCTTTAGGTACTCTGGATCTCTGAAAGAGTCTAAAATACCTCACAACGGTAGTCTTGAAAGTACCATAGAGTTCATTTCAAAGGTAGTCATGGAAGTACCATGATAGTAAAGAGGTGCTCTAGGTCCTTTGGAGGTAGAAAAAATCATTGAATACGTCACAGAGCTTTTACTTTGAAAAAAGTCTGAGCCTCTGATAGGTTTTATTTTTTCTTGCACAAGGTGAGCTTTACATGAGGTTCCAAATGCAATATCCACACATCAAGATCTCACTCAGATGTTTTGAGGGATTGAAACCTTGGTGTGTTCATAAGTTGAAGGACCGTTACACGTGCTTCTGTATTGCTCATATTCAGATGATATATCTCAAGGAAGCTTTCAACCACATGAGACACAGTAAGACAGGCATGCACGACGATGGGTGTGGTTGCATGTGTGTTATATGCTTGCCAAAAGAGGCTCCAAGTAAGTGTGAAGCTGCCACGTACATATACACCAGTGTAAGCACATTGACTGAAAGTGTGTTATGTGAAAAACCAATGGACTCAGCATTTCATAAGTTGACTTGCTTGAAGGGAGAATGTCCTCAATGTGGGTCGAAGAGATTATTGCTTTGTCCAAACGAAACATTTGAATGTGCAGTCCAAATTTCTGTTAAGGTGTTTGAAGACGTTGCCTCAACCCATTCTCAAGGCAAGAAGCGCAAGGATCTTCTGGTGAAGGAAATGGGATGCAAGGATTTTACAACTTTTCTTAAAAAGCATCTGACCACTTACATCCGACACAATTTTATTGCCGATGGCAATCTCAGCAGTTCAAAGATTGCATTCATAGGTTTCCTAGAGATGTAGTGGTCTTTGTTATTGACTTTGCGGAAAAATACTCATTTAAGGAGCAAAATGAAATCCAGTCAATGCATTGGTACTCTTCACAAGTCACCATCTTGGTGCACATTACATACATTCGAGACGAGAAAGACCAGGTGTTAAAATATACACATTTTTACATTTCTGATGACAAAGATCATGACACGCTTTTTGTGCAACATTGCTTGCAAATGCATAGTGTTTGGCTTCAAAATCAGGGATTCAACTTCTTGAAGCGGAACTGGGTGTGGTCAGATGGATGTGCTGCTCAATTCAAGTCATCTAGACCGTTCTTCTTCGTGTCAAGGTATGCCAGGTTTTATTCCACCTCTGATGAAAAGTTTCCAGAAATTTGTTTCTGCCCAGCATTGAAAGTGGGTCATTGTTTTAGGTACTATGGTTTGACTGGCATTGAAATGCTGTGGAGTTTCTTTGCCTCAGGCCACGGCAAAGGGGAGCATGATGAGGCAGGGACAGTTGTTAAGAGGGCTTTAACACATGAGCAGCTAAAGGCTAATGCATGGCACATGAAGTGTACCAAGGATGTTGTTGGCTTCTTGAAGCATAAATTTAATGATGAAAGTGGTCACCCAGGGGTGAATAGGATTTTTTGGGAGGTCCAAGCAACTGAGGTGCCAAGGGAGAAGAAGTGGAATTGCATACGAGTTGAAGGCTCACGATCAATACACTGTGTCAATGGATACTCCAAGAGCGACAAGTGTGCACTCCATTCCAGACTTCTCGCTTGTTTTTGAGAATTTTGTATGTCCCAGCGTTGGAGGCGATGCTTGAACAACACACATGAGTACTGGGAGTATCTAACCCTTGAGGCATTGGATGGTGACAATGCAGAAAGTGAATATATTAGCGATGACGAAGGATCAGATCTGCCGATGTATGGTGGGCACCATGACGCAATTAGTGATGCTCTATGCATCGGTGATGCCTTTGCCACCAATGCCAATGAAGATGGAGCTGACTTCTACCTTTTGAGGTGCTCACAGAAGAAATACAAAACAACAAGAGCCTTGAGTGATTCCTAGGGAAACATAATTTTTGCAGGGAGCTATTTGGTTGAGGGGTACTATTACGAGCTAGTGGCAGGTGCCGAGCATATCTATTACATGCCTGCTAGTCAACCAAAAGTGCTTCTTGCATCACACTTGGTTAGATCGATTAAGATACCCTTGGAAACCTTAGAAGGAGAGCCACATAAGTTCAAACTCACTGCAGAAGTATATGAAAATGTGTACAACAATATGCCAATAGTGATATAGGTTGTTGCCCAAGTAACTTGTAGAAGTACCAGTAATTAGCTTCAAAGTACCATGCAACTATTCCACAGGTTGTTTTTGTAGGAGCCTATCGTAGGAGTCAAAAACTCTTGCAAGCCAGTCCAAACAAGTACTTGTAAACTCTTTTGTCTACTTGAGTAACAAAAATTGCATTTCAATTCTGGAACAAAAAGTACCTGTCTGTCAGCCTAAAGTACCTTAAAGGTAGTTCACAAGCACTTCTAAAACTTTATCTACCGGCCCAAAGTACCTTTAAGGTAGTCCTCAAGTGGTTTCTGTATGTTAAGATATGTAAGTAACAAGCACTTGTAAAACCTTTTGTATGCCATCCCAAAGTACCTTACAGGTATTTCATAGGTCTGACAACCAAAAGTACCTTACAGGTAGTTCATAGGTGGAAACTGTATTAAACTATGTAGGAAACAAGGACTTGTAAAAGTTGTTGTATGCCAGCCCAAAGTACCTTATAGGTTCTTTACATGTCTGACAACCAAAAGTACCTTACAGGTAGTTCACAGGTGGAAACTATCTTAAACTATGTAGGAAACAAGGACTTGTAAAAGTTGTATGCCAACCCAAAGTACCTTATAGGTTCTTTACATGTTTGACAACCAAAAGTACCTTACAGGTAGCTCACAGGTGGAAACTATCTTAAACTATGTAGGAAACAAGGACTTGTAAAAGTTGTATGCCAGCCCAAAGTACCTTATAGGTTCTTTACAGGTATGACAACCAAAAGTACCTTACAAGTAGTTCACAGGTGGAAATTGTATTAAACTATGTAGAAAACAAGGACTTGTAAAAGTTGTTGTATGCCAGTCCAAAGTACCTTATAGGTAGTCCCTGGGTGGTTTCTGTACACAACAATCTATTAAGTTTTGGTATGCCAACCCAAAGTACCTTACATTGTAACTGTTTTAAATTGGGAAACAATAACAGAATCAGAAAAATAACACTTCAATGCTTGGACAGTTAAACAGTCTTAAACTACTTGAATCAGAAAAATAACACTTCAATGCTGGGACACAAAGACAACGCATCCAACCAGTTGGAATATATTACATCTTCAACAATTTGACATCAAGTCATTACATCAGTTATAATGGCAATCAAAATGAAGCCAAAAAATTGGTTTCCACATGGAAAGTAGCATATAAATATACAAGGTTCTGGCACAGGTTTAGTTTAGTTACAAAAGGTACATAGAGGATCTGTCATCCTAAAAAAATCAAGGGACGCCATCGTCGCTTGCACTCTATGGGCATGAGCTGTGGCCCACATAAGTACGCATCATACGTCTTTTGAAACCCTTTTGCAATTGCTGTGAATACATACTTGTCGTCATCAGTAGGTTTTGGTTTGCTGAATGTGTCCGCCAAGGCACGACGATCTATAGCATGCTGCCACCCTTCTAGCCAGGCCTTTAGATCTTTTGATAAGTATTGGCTGGAGCGGTGCTCAATACCAAGCACTATGATGTAAGTACCACAGGGATTATAATGACATTTATAGGAACTGTTGTCAATTAAAAGGACATTGCTGGTATCATACCGCTGCAGCTTCGCCAAAAAATTCTGCAATACCTTGAAAAATGCTGGCCTTCCACCACCAAAACAGTAACTACCCACATCACATAACTGTTGTCCAGCCCATCCACTAATATAACTGTGAACTTGGGGAAAACATCTTTGAATTCTTGAGCCCACTCTGCTGAGCATTGCACTGCTCCATATGTAGACATTTGCCCATGTCACAGCCCATGCAATAAAATCCTTTGCATCTTTCAGAACAAACAGGTACTTGCCATCTGCCTCCTCATGCTTGACAAATGATGTAGCTTCAATATCGGGGACAAACGAAGGGTCATGCTTATTAGGTGTACATGTAAGACAAAGTACACCATTAAGATCTAATATCAGGGTTGATAGGGTTGGATCATCATATAGCAAGGAGGAGATAACTGGGGGAATGTACTTTGGGGGATCTCTGATGATGATGATTTCCTCTACGGGAAACTTGAGGGTCCCCTTTTCCTTTGGACACTCTGTAAAAGATAGCATTCAACATTGAAAAATAAACACGAGGCAATATTTGACATAAAAGCGACAAAAACATAGAGGCCGATAAAAACATAGACATTGTGCTTATGAAACATAAAAGCGACAAAAACATAGAGGCCGACAAAAAAGTTTCTTTTGCATTCAAAATCAAGAATCACAGATTATTGTATTACAATTGAAGAGTCACAATATCTTGCAAACTCGAGGCTTGGGGGGGTGGGAAACACTAGAAGGATTGCGGAGGGGAGTACTCTTTCTGGGCGTCTTCTTCACGGCAGGAGGTGATCTGGGTGCTTCCCTCTCTCCCATATCTCCATCTTCATGATGAGCATGGTGCTTTGAACGTGTGGAATCCGAAGGTCTATTCTTTTTGGAAGATCCACCTATGTCATAAAACAACACATCAGCCCCATGCAGACATTGCATAGAAGTTGACAAGTCCAATACCATTACCACTTACCATCACTGTTTTTCTTGCGCTTCTTTGAAACCTTCACCATGTCACTCAGAAAGATGGGAGAATTTGGATTCTCATCACTAGCTACCATGCGCTGCACTGCATCCACTCCCTCTTGTGGTATTGCCTTCGCATCGTCAACCGTTGCATCTTCCTTTGGACTGCTTTCGCTTGGTTGTGGCTCAACTGCTGCTGTGCTTGCAGGGGGGTCTACCTTCACAACTGGAGTACACACTATGGGCTTTAGGATTAGCTTGTAGCACAACCTTTGGCACGTCATCCTGTTTCGACGCCACACAAGGAATATGGTCAGAACCTGCAAGCACATCAGTGAAGTTCATGCTTGTGCAATCAGCAGATACTTCAAGGCAACCTGAACTGTTCTTGGATTTATATTATATTGGAAGCAACGGTAACCAACCTGTATGCAGAAGCATTGATTTAAGTGAATCTGGAATACCACTCTTGCAAGAGGCGTCTGCACATACCGTCTCTGATCCAAGTTAGGTAGCAAAACACGGAGCATGGTATGCATGACCACATGCTAGCATGTATACACAAACCACATGGGAAGCCATGAATGCAA
Source organism: Adiantum capillus-veneris (assembly GCF_014529385.1). Taxonomy (NCBI): domain Eukaryota; kingdom Viridiplantae; phylum Streptophyta; class Polypodiopsida; order Polypodiales; family Pteridaceae; genus Adiantum; species Adiantum capillus-veneris. The sequence continues at coordinate 35,704,617 of NC_140937.1, read as the reverse complement.
GACCACATGCAGCACATAGTCCTGGAATAGAGAATGTAGCCTGCAAGTGGCTCAAGTGCTGGCCAGTAGAAAAGTACCTTGGACACTACCACCATAACAGAAAACTGCCATTCCCTTAAAAAAACATCAAGGCAAAATCTACTACCATAACAGGAAAGACTATCATGATAAAAAAGCCACCATGACCAAAAACAAATTACAATGACAAGTTTCTTGGACACTACACACTAATAAGCAATGACCGTACAACCACCTTAATAGGAAAAACTACCTTTACAAGTACCTTGGGCACAACCACAATAGCAACAAACTTCCTTAAAGAAACAATCAACCATAGAAAAAAAAACCATGAAAAAGTACCTTGGGCACTGCCACCATAACAGAGATGGCTTTCCAAAAAACCTCTAAGGTAATGACATATACCATGGATAGTAGAAAAGTACCTTGAGCACTACAACAATAGCAAAAGAAAAGTACCATAGCAGGAAATACTGCCATGAAAAAAACACCACCATGATCAAACGAAGTACCATGACAGGCATTTTGGCCATTACATGATACCTAGAAAAATAGCCATGACCCGTGCACCTGTCATGGTAGAAAAAACTACCATGACAAGTACCACAATAATAGACAAACTTCCATGGAAAAAAAAAAATACTCATAGCAAAAAAAACCACCATGGAAAAGTACTTGGTCAATGTCACCGTAACAAAAAGAATGTAAAAAGAAACTACCATGCCAAGTACCTTGGGCACTATTACCATGATAGAATCCCACAATAGAAAAAACTACCATGTCAGGTATGTTGGGCACTTAGCACCATAACAGAAATAACTGGCATGACAAAAACAACCATCTAAATAGAAAAGAGTACCATGTCAAGTACCTAGGGCATTACCACATAAATAGAAATAACTGGCATGGCAAACAAAACCACCTAAATAGAAGAGAGTACCATGTCATGTACCTAGGGCATTACCACATAAACAAAAGTCCTGCCTTGACTTGGTCGACACATACCTGGAGATGATCCACCTCATCTCTTATGTTCGAGCTGCTTGCATCGGCCCCAAGAGCTGTGAGTGCACTAGTTAGAGCAGCCATCTTGCCTTCAATCACCAAAAAATCAGGGTTAGTATCGACAACTCCCTTCATGCTGGACCGCAATATCTGGAGCTCTTGCAATTGCCCCTGAAGCACTGCCGCGACTGAAGATGTCCCTTGTATCTTCCACATATTTTGGTTCTTGTCTTGTAGCTCTACTCTCACATTATCCAATGTTGTGTTCAAAACCTTTAATGCATCCCTTTTTGCATCCAGAATCTGCTCCACCTGTGCATTTACAGGTGGAGCAGATTTGCTGGCTTATACAAGAGGCACTAACTAGAGAAGTGCTGCCAGATAAGAGAGCATTTTGCCCACTTTTATGACTTGCCCCGACATTGTCAAGACGAAGGGGCTGAAGTGATGTACCCTCATTATTCTCCAACCAAATCTTTACTTTCTTGTCAATGCCACTCGGAAGCTTCTTGCAATGGTCCAAAACCTGTTCACCAAAAGCAGCCCATGCAACCTTTTGACTTGCAGGATCTTGCCGAGCAGCTGGGCATCGCTCGTACAAAAACAACGTTGCAAAATTGTGTGTGATCTCTTTGTTGGCTGGCATGCTTTGGTAGACTTTGTGAAACAGTAACCTGCATTCGTCTACAAACTCAGGTTGCATCATATGCAGAAATATTTTAGAGCCCTTCTCCCTTTTCTTCATGAAGACCGACAACCAATCGTGATCTGTGACATCAACCTCACTGAGGTGCTGGTAGAGCTTGCCCTCCAAGCTTAAGCCATACTCCTCATGCAACTCCTCTCGTGTGTAGCAAAATCGAGTTTTCTTAGGGTATTGAATCCTCCAAGAAGATCTTGCTACAAACCACATTTGACATAGTAAACAAACATAAACAAACATTGAAAAGAACATTTCTACAATTGAAGAGACATAGTTGATATGTACCAATGCTTTTTTCACCGATAGTTTCAGACTTCATGCCCAATGTTGTGGAGCTCCTAGGCTTGCTACTGGATGAAAGCATGCTAGCTGAACCACCATCAGCTGGCTGCCATGGTGCACTTTCGTGGTGGAGTCTTCATATTACTGTACAAACAAAAAAACACAATCCATGATTCACAATGTCCTCAAACAAACACATTGCTCAACTACAACAAGAGAGAGAGAGAGAGAGAGAGGGGCGGGGGGAGGGGGAGGGGGGGGGGGGGGGGGGGGGGGGGGGGGGGGGGGGGGGGAATTACAGTACCCGTTGAAGATTGAGGTCGCACAGAGAGGATAGGCATATGCACTTCTTCCTCGCTCTGTTCACGCAGGGTGCATGAAGATGCAGTAGCGCGTGGTTAGCTTCCTGCTGTGTAGAATGGCATGCAAGAGAATTCACAGTCACCTTCTACCCGTAAACAATGTTCAAAAAATGATCGTATTCTTGAAGTGGCGGCATTTTCCATTTCTTGCAATTTTCCACGTCCCCGATAAATTATTTGAAGGGAGCAAATAAAACTTGAGAAGTACTTCAAAAACCACCTAGAAAAGCCCTTAAAACTGACCACCATTTCATGCTTTCACCCAGTTACGTACGCATCATCATGTACATCAACAAGTCTTAATCAAGTGGAAAGATCTCAACCTGAGAAAGGTGCCACTTGGGAAAACATTAGTGTTCTTAAGAAGAAGTTTCCCACTTTTGTTTTTGAGGACGACAACTCTTCTTTAAGGGGGGAGTCATGTCAAGACAACGGCAAGGACGGGCTAGGCAGTGTGGAAAGGGAGTCCAACTAGGGCAAAGGTGCTAGGAGCCATGCTATAGAGTGGGTGGTTGGGAGGTGGACTCCTAGGTTCTAGTTCCCCTTGTCTAACTTGCTCTTTGGCCATCTCTCATTTGGACCCCTTTACCATTCGCCCCGTGTTGAGATAGACTCGTAGCACATGTCTATATTCTTACCCTTGTTCCCATCTATTCTCCCACATTAAATGATCATTTTAATAAGAGAAAATAATTTGGGTTGGCTAGATATTGTGACTAGTCCATTTGGTGCTTCGGAGCCATAGCTGCCACGCAAGCATGTCTGATTTTTACTCCATTTCATTCTCCCAAAGTAGAGTGACAAATTCTACTTGGTGTTTGAGAGACGTCTTCATCACAAACATGATTCTAAGCATGCATACTACTTAAATTTGTGCACAATGAAAATAGAATTAGTCTTATAAGACAAAAAATGTTGGTCATTTGAAAGAAATTAGTGCATTTTCTTACTCTAATGTAGCATTGTAAGCATTGACAAGGTTCATACTATCCTTACTCTATATTCCTTTCATCCATCTGGAATCTTCAAAAGGATAATTTTTTATGAACTTAATAAGATACCATCGGATAAGTCTACCATGTCGTAGAATCTTGTCTTCATGTCAAAGGATAGCTTTGGGTTCTAGCACCTCTTCTTAGCTTTGATTTTGGGAGGGTCTTCAATAATTGGTTCACTTGGTGGCTCTCCTTTGTAGGGCTTAAGTAGGCTCACATGAGAAGCATTGTGTATGAGCCAATGGTTGGGAAACTTGAGTTGATAAGCCATCTCATTGATTGAATTCAAGATTTGGAAAGGACTATAGTACCTTTTTCGTAGTTTAGCATAATACTTTTGATGGCCCGTAGCATTTTTGCCCGTTGTTTGCCTCATTCAAGCCTTGGTAAACTTAAGTAAGACCCAATCATTTTCTTTGAACGTTAAGGCCCTTCTGTGCTTGTAAGCATCAGCTTTTTGCCTTTGTTGAGAGATGGATATAGCCTTCTTAATCTTTTGAAAAGATTCTTGTAGGTCACGGCTATACTCATCGGCAATGAAGATCTTTCCATGTACTTTGAGTAGCAAGGGACTTTTAGGTCTTCCCTCAATGATTTTGAAAGGTGCTTTTCCCGTAGAAGTATGGATAGTATTACTGTATGCATGCTCTATAAGAGGTAAGTACTTTTCCCTTTGTGAGCGTAGATCTACTTCCGTAACATAAGTCTTTAGTAGATCCAGTATCATAAGATTGGCTATCTCACTTTGGCCATCCGCTTGTGGGTGATATGCCAAAGAGAAATTCAATCTTGTACCTAGATTTTCAAAGAGACCTTTCTAGAAATTACTAGTCATTCTAGGATGTTGGCAATCCATGGTGTTTGAAAATTTGTGATTTGAAGAGATTTTCCATTTGGTGTGTCTTCATAGTATTTTTGACAGGAATAAAGTGGGCTTGCTTGCTAAACCTATTGACTATTGTCCATATTCTCATATTCCCATGGATGGACTTGGGTAATCCAAAGATAAAATCCATGGATATACTCTTCCATGGTGAATTTGGAATAGGCAATGACTGGAGTAATCCAGGTTGCTTCCCTTTATCATACTTGGTCTTTTGGCATACCACACATTTTGAAACATACTCTTGTATTTCCACTTTCATGGTAGGCCAATAGAAATACTTCTCTACTCCTTGGAGAGTAGGTTGAATGCCTCTATGCCCCACCGAAGGAGGAGCATGGAATTCATACACAACTTTCTCACAAAGGGAGTGGGTAACATACAGCCTATTGCCGTGGAGAAGATAAACAACTCGCAAGGTGAATGGTTCCTCTTTCTTCCCCAAAGCAAGGGCTGACATTATGTCTCTTAAGTCATGGTCAATAGCATACTCATCTATCGTAGAAGATAGATCATTGTGAGTTGCTATAGACACCGCATTAACTTTTGGTCGTCATGAAAGTGCATCGGCCACTTGATTGTGCTTACCAGTGATGTGAGCAATATGAAAATTAAACTGCAAAATAAAATTTATCCACCCCATTTGTTTGTCGAAAAGCTTTTTTTGCATCATGAAGTACTTGAGACTTTGATGGTCTGTTCATAAAATTAATTGAGTCCCCAATCAATAGAGCTTCCATGTGTCTAAAGCATGTAGAATAGCTAAAACTCTTTTTCTCATAAATGCCCAAGACCCGTTCATCCGTATTGAGGCTTCAACTCTCAGATGATATGGCATGCCCTTCTTGTAGCAAGACTGATCCAAGGCAATCACCACAAGCATCACATTGACCCTCAAATGGCTTTGAGAGATCTGGAAGCATAAGGATTGCTTGGGAGGTAAGCTTCTCTTTAGGCTTGTCAAAAGAATTTTTCTCCTTAGCTGTCCATGAATACTTACCGTTCTTCTTTGTTAAGTCATGTAATGGTCATGCTATTTGAGAGAATTTTTCTATGAAGCACCTATGGTATGCACACATACCAATAAGGCTTTTTAGCTCATGTAGATTCCTTGGATTAGGCCATGCTTTTATTACCTCCAAATTTGATGGATCCATTTGGATACCATCTTGAGAGATAATATGACGTAAGTATTGAATCTCTTGAAGGAAAAAATTTCTTTTCTTTTGATTGAGAAAAAAGTTTGTTGTCCCTCAATGCTTGAAAAATCACTTGGAGATGTTGCTTGTGTTCCTCCAAGGACTTGGAGTAGATGATGATATCATCAAAGAACACTGTAGTAAATTTACAGTAGGGTCTAAATATTTTCTCCATTAGATGATTGAACATGGATGGTGCATTGGTCAAGCCAAAATTCATGATTAAATATTCATAAAGACCAAAAATTGTACGAAACGGGGTCTTTAGGATATCTTCATCCACTATCCTTATTTGATGATAGCCACTTTTAAGGTCAATCCTATTGAAGTAGGTAGAGCCTTGTAGCTTATCAAACAGATCTTCTACCTGAGGCACGGGAAATTTGTTTTTGATTTAGTGCTTGATAGTCCACCAAGTCTCAGGCGGGAGGAGAATAGAGAGAAACTAAAGGTCAATTACAAACGCTCGCGGCAAAGTAAACAATCATAACCCTAGCACAAATAGCAAACCTTTTGTAAACTCTCTTAATAGCTTTTGTAAACCTTTTGTAATGATGGGAATCACCCTTTAAATAGACAAAAACTTTCATCAATTTGTTACATTTTTTAGGGGAAATCTGTGTGTGGCTACAAGCAGGTTTACTGCTTTGTTCCTTTTGTTGAAGTTTTTAAATAGAAGTCACCTTTTTAATGGTAGAAATCACTCTTGGAGTGGTAGAAAGCATTCCAACATTGGTTCTAGCCTAGTGGAAACCAGTCTAGAAACCATAACATGTGTTTGGTGGATCCAATGGATTGTCACCTAAAAGTCGAACACACGCCAAACTTTGTTGTATTCAATCATTTTTTTCAAAAGAAGCTGTATGATTTTGTTGTTGATGATTATTCTATCATTCCCTATTATTCTCTCCGAACCTACAAACCTTGTAAGTGGCCACCAATGGCTGTGGGAAACGGTCCCAAGTTTTTAAGTCAAAACCCTTAGTTTTGAAAAGATATTATCATTATCTTTTTGGACGTCGACAGAGAGCTGCAGTTGCTACAAGTTGTAATCAATCTTTCTCCATGTTTGGTAATCAAAATTTGATTCCCAAGGCACATTGTGTTCCTTGTCTCTTGCTCTTTAATCTAAGTGTAATCATTCTCAATTTTGTTGTGGTTCATGAAATCTTGTCTGTAAGCTAAATGCATTGATTTGAGGTCTTAAATGGTTATTTTTTGATGTTTTGACCGGTCTGGTAATCATAATTCGATTCCCAATAGCACATTGTGTTCCTTGTCTCTTGCTCTTTAATCTTTGGCCTGCAAAAAGTGGGTCAAATCCAAAAATATTTGGGGAAAAGTATCACCATAACCACTATTACAAACTCACCAAATCTCATGTCAAAATGATGTCAAACATGGATCGCGATCCATGTACCTTATAGGGAATTTGAGCTGGTAATTGATAGGTGGACAAGTGGTAAGATTTGAAGTACATTTCTCAAAACAACTATTGTTAAAAAAGTTCAAAAAGTGATAGAAAACAACTCAAGGTGGAAACCACTGGAACATACTAGAGAATTGACTTTTGGTTGGCCTAAACATTCCAAATCCTACAAAAACCATAAAGCCGCGACATCAGGGAACCAAAGGGAAGTTGTGTGCTAAGTTTTAGTCCAATCTTCCAACTAGGTACATGGATCACAATCCAGGTTCCTCTGACACAAATTGATACAAAACCTACACCATAGCTAAGGAGCATCACATGGAGTCTAGTGATCATTTCAAAATTGAATTGGGACATCAAAACCCAAGGCAAATGCCCAGAACTATCAAGCATTTGGAGCAAGTGCCAAAACTGACCTATTTTTTACTCCAAAAATCCATTTTCAGAAATTCTAGTGCCAAATGACCTACTAATTATGCTGATTCTGTTGGTACCAAGAAAAGTCAGTTTGGCCTCCCAACATGGATCGCGATCCATGTTGCTCTGAGTCAAAATAAGAGCAGAATTTCACCAAAGAGAGAGATAGTCTACAGGACCCTGGTGGTCTTTTCAAAAATGAAATTAGACCTAAACTGATTATGTTGTGAGCAAAATTGTAGAGTTATTGAAGTATCTGATTAAATTTTGTCGATTGAAAGCTTGAACTAACAAGAGCGGCAGTAAACTCATAGCCATCAAGCATTTTTTGACAGGTTGCAGGTGCTAGAGAGTACGACCCAACAAGTAAGACCAAATCGGGGAATTCAAGTTAGCCAATGAGGTAACAAGGTTTGGATTTTTTAAGATCAATTCTTCATGTATTTGTGATCAGGACGATTGTACCAGAATAGGAATCCCAACGTCATAGACCAAGTGAGCAATCACTTAACCGAAGGTATTGTGAATCAAAAACCACTGCATCCTCTAGAAGTCATTATAGAGGAAAGTTCTTTTGATACCTCATCAGACAGATCATACACCATAATGACTGAGAAATCCAACAGGGTGAACCCTAAGGAAGGAAAAATTGATGTAAAATTGCTGTATCTAAAATTTCAACAGGCCTGTATCTGATGTAAAATTGTTGTATCTAAAATTTCAATTCGAGAATGAGCTTGAAGCCAAAATCTATAGGGATGGAATGGACCGTTATTTTGCTAAGTTGGAAAACAAGCCAAGCGAGTTCAAGGACCTTGTAGATGTGGACTATGATGGAGACAGATACTTTGACAGGGAGGGAATGATGTACGTAGTCTTTCACAACCCCTTTATTGTGGACAAATGGGGATTGACTGGCACCAAGGACAAGGTAGATGAAGAGTTAGTATATGAACCACCCAAGATGGACAAGCAATTTTCTATGCTCAGGCGCACTAACGAGATGGAGTGGCTTAATACAGACAACACTTACATGGGGCTATATAAATTCAATAATGAAGAATGGACACTCTGTTATAGATGCGATGAACCCCACATCAAGGAGCTTACTGATCGCAAAAGACTATACGCTTTTACATACACAGAGGGGAGAAGTATCTAAGTGGTCATAATGGATAAGCATGGCCAAAAATACTCTCCTATGGATCGTAAGGAGCTAGAGTGATATACATATTTTGGTGGACCACTCCACCAATACTATGTAAATTCAAAGGAACTTAAACCCATGACTACTCAAATGAGACCAAAAATTGGGTATGTAAGTCCAGTAAGAGCCAGAGTGGAAGATTCATTTTGAACGCCAACGATCCCCGAACAAAGGGCCCATGGGATCAATGGGGTCTAGGGCTTCTTTGAACACACATAGGGGCAGTGTAGGACCTGATTTGACTTACACAACTAGAATTCCTCCGAATATTACACGAGGCCAAACATAACGACCTGATGACTGTATGACAAAGAGGACACCGATTGTAGTGCCAAGGGGAGAATACGAGACTAGAGAGACCATATCAGGAGGACAGGGATGGTTAGGATGGTTGGACAGTCTAGACACATGCGAACATCTCAAGTGGCAAAGTGCATATCCAAAAAGTATAGTGGATCGAGGGATCCATATGCTCGTGTTTCAATATTCAAACAAGTGTTGATGGTTGAACAGGTAACCAATTTTCATACTCAATACGAAGGATTTGGATTGACCCTAGAAGGAACGTCCTTGACGTGGTTCCAACCATTAAACAACCGATAATTCCCAAGTATCGAGCAACTTCTTCAAGAATTTGCGGAGGAATTAAGCATAATACGATTTCCTAGATCTATGCATTTAGACAAAAGGAGAAAGAAAAGGTGAAGGAAGCCTCGCTTCGATTTAAGCAATAGAAAGATGTCCTCCTAGAGAACTACCTCAGGATGAGAGGCTATCAGTCCTTTTCATAGAAGGATTGAGAAATGACACTCTCAAAAAAGACTTGCACATAAAGGCATGTGTTACTTTTGAGCAAGTCACAAAAGGGGCGTTGTATTTGGTAGACAATTGTAAGGCATATGGGGAGGTGACGGAGGACACAGACCAAGGGACGAGTAGCACCTCTTCAACCACTAGTGAATCCACAATGAAACTAGGTGGGCAAAACCCAATTGTGCTGGCAAGTGATCAAGGAAGTGATCATAAGGATGAACCAAGGAAACGGGACAAACCCAAACACACGATAATAGCCCACACAAAAATGTGGCACTTGTGGAAGAGATCATCCAAGTAAATGGTGCAACATACAATGAAGGCTAAGAGAAAATGTACAACGTGTATTGAAGTCGTGTGCTATTAAACAAAAATGGACAAACCATGAGACCCACAAATGTTTCTACAATAGAAACTATGTAACTAGAACGACAATATGGGCCACTTGGAGGGCAATAGTTACCACCCCCTCCAAGATGTAATGGAATTAGCCTACTCAACTTGAGAATAGCGGAAATTAATGAGAATACCTTCAAGAAATAACTTTGTGAGCATAGCGGGTAGACATAATTGAAGATAGCAACATAACCATAGCAATTAGTTAACTTGGCATGAACAATACTTTTTCAAGAGAGAGAATTTAGAGAACATGACAACAGTTGAGGACCGAATTTATGTGGAGCCGGTCCCCCCTCCAATAGGCATTTGTATTATGATTTCTCCCATTAAGAGAGACTTGTTACAATACATTCTTTGTGTTCCTTGTGACCTAGGTGATGCAATGAAGATGAAAAGCTTCATGCATCACAATCATAGCATAACATGAACTTGAAGAAAGCTTTAATTGTCCCAAGCCTCAGTCCCAAGACCTCAAACACCTTCGAAGGTGGAGAGAGCTAGCAGGGAATGAGGGTAGGGAAGAGGAAGAAGAAACATTTCATAGGAGAAAGAACTAGTTCCTCACTTATCATACTCTTGTTGCTAGCATACATAATAGCATAGTAATGAAGAAGAAGGAGATGTCAAGCTTAAGCATTGAAGCATGGCTCTTGGTTGGATTTGCACTCCATAGCCAAGAGTGTTGGTGTAGGCTCTCAACCTCTACTTGCTTGGAGAGGGAGCTCTTGCACTTTGCATAGCACACAATGAGAGTGATTGTGAGTGTGTGTGGGTGAGTATACCCCTCAAGCAAGCCCCTAGCTAGCTTGGGTCGACCCCCCCTTGTAGCTCATGCTTGAAGCTCATTGGACCCTCCCAGGCCTAGCCAATCATGAGCAAGAGGCATTACAAGCAGTAGGGGTAGCCTTGAGACAAGTGTCCCCCTTTCCTTTTTGAGAGAGAGGGCTAGATAAATGCTAAAACAATTAGATAATTCATGTAATTTATCATTGGACCCCTTTGAAGCTTAGCCAATAGGCTTCAAGAAACACATGAAGGTAACATGGGTAGGGGCCATGTGTCCTTGCTGCCTCTTCAAGTTGGGGCTTCCCTTGTGTGTGTGAGTGGGTGTTCTCTCTCTAGCCCCTAGGAAAAGGGATCGCCCCCCCTCTTGTAGGAATGCTTTTGGCTTTAGGTGATCAAGCACCTTACTCACCAAGCATGACAAAGCACTTGAACTAGGGGGTGTTCCCACAAGCATCTCAGGCAAGCTTCTCAAGGCACCTCAAGTACCTTAATCATGCAGCAAGTCAAGCACCTCAAGCATGGAGCCAGTCAAGCATCTTAATCAAGCACCTCAATCATGACAAACACCTCAAGCACGACAAGCACCTCAAGCACGACAAGCACCTCGATCTTGGGCCGCGTTCCCACCTCAAGCTCACCCCTAGCTTACCTAAGTTCAAAGGACTTTTACACACATTTATTGGAGGTCTTCAATGAAGCTAACCCTAAGGTCTTATGCTCCATTGGTTAGCCTTGCTCTTTGATAGACCATCTCCCTTTTGGGCCCCTTTACCATTGGCCCCGTGTTGAGATAGATCTATAAGTACATATCTATATCTTAACACTTGTTCCCGTTTATTCTCCCACATTAAGTGATCAGTTTAATATGAGAAAATCATTTGGGTTGGTTAGATATTAGATTTTATTAGATTTTATGACATTACCTCTCTCTTGAAATCATAGTCGTCCTCGACTATGAGGTAGAAGAGATAAAGTCTTATTCATTAGTCAATCGTACTTAGCGGGTAAAGGATCCCTTTTTACCCTACGACATCTTTCCAAGATGGATGACTAATCCATTTCGTGCTTGGGAGACATAGCTGCCGCAAGCATGTCTGCTCTTTAGTCCATTTCATTCTCCCAAAGTAGAGTGACAAATTCTACTTGGTGTTTGAGAGACGTCGTCATCACAAACATGATTCTAAGCATGCATACTAGTTAAATTTGTGCACAATTAAAAAGAGGACTAGTCATATAAGACAAAAACATGAGTCATTTAAAAGAAATTTGTACATTTTCTTACTCTAATGTAGCATTGTAATCATTGACATGGTTCATACTATCCTTAAGTTGTACTCCTTGCATCCATTTAGCATCTTCAAAAGGATAATTTTTGAACTTAATAAGATACCGCCGGATTATCTTACCATGTCGTAGTACCTTGTCTTCATGCCGAAGGATAGCTTCGGGTTGTAGCACCTCTTCTTGGTCTTCGACTTCGGGAGGGTCTTCAATAATTGGTTCAATTGGTGGCTCTCCTTTGTAGGGCTTAAGTAAGCTTACATGAAAGGCATTGTGTATAAGCCAATGGTTGGGCAACTTGAGTTGATAAGCCATCTCATTGATAGGCTTCAAGATTTGGAAAGGACCATAGTATCTTTTTGCTAGTTTAGCATAATACTTTTGATGGCCCGTAGGATTTTTGCCCGTCGTTTGCCTTAATCGAGCCTTAGGAAACTTGAGTAAGACCCAATCATTTTCTTTGAACATTAAGGCTCTTCTGTGCTTATCAGCAGCAGCTTTTTGCCTTTGTTGAGAGATGGCTATAGCCTCCCTAATCTTTTGAAAAGATTCTTGTAGGTCACGGCTATACTCATCGGCGGCGAAGATCTTCCCATGTACTTTCAGTAGCAAGGGACTTTTAGGTCTTTCCTCTATGATCTCGAAAGGTGCTTTCCCCGTAGAAGTATGTACAGTATTATTGTAGGCATACTCTACTAGAGGTAAATACTTTTCCCATTGTGAGCGTTGATCTACTTCGGTAACATAAGTCTTGAGTAGATCGAGTATCGTAAGATTGGCTATCTCACTTTGGCCATCCGTTTGTGGGTGATAGGCCGAAGAGAAATTCAATCTTGTTCCTAGATTTTCAAAGAGACCTTTCCAGAAATTACTGGTCATTCTAGGATCTCTATCTGACACGATGGATGTGGGCAATCCATGGTGTTTGAAAATCTGAGATATGAAGAGAGTTTCCATTTGATGTGCCTTAATAGTCTTTTTGACAGGAATAAAATGTGCTTGCTTGCTAAACCTGTCAACTATTGTCCATATTCCTGTATTCCCATGGATAGACTTGGGTAATCCAAAGATGAAATCCATGGATATACTCTCCCATGGTGAATTTGGAATAGGCAATGGCTGGAGTAATCCAGGTTTCTTCCCTCTATCATACTTGGTCTTTTGGCATACTACACATTTTGAAACATACTCTTGTATGTCCACTTTCATGGTAGGCCAATAGAAATACGTCTCTACTCCTCGGAGAGTAGGTTGAATACCTCTATGCCCTGCATATGGAGGAGCATGGGATTCATACATAACCTTCTCACGAAGGGAATGGGTAACACATAGCCTATTGCCGTGGAGAAGATAACCATCCTGCAAGGTGAATGGTTCCTCTTTCTTCCCCAAAGCGAGGGCTGACATTATGTCTCTAAAGTCAGGGTCAGTAGCATACTCATCTATCATAGAGGATAGATCATTGTGAGTAGCTATAGACACCGCATTAACTTTTGGTCGTCGTGAAAGTGCATCGGCAACTTGATTGTGCTTACCAGCTATGTGAGCAATATGGAAATTAAATTGCGAAATAAAATTTTCCCACCTCATTTGTTTCTCGGAAAGCTTGGTTTGCGTCATGAAATACTTGAGACTTTGGTGGTCGGTTCGTAGGATAAATGGAGTCCCCAACAGGTAGTGCTTCCATGTGTCTAGGGCATGTAGAACAGCTAAAAGCTCTTTCTCATAAATGCCCAAGACTCGTTCATCACCATTGAGCCTTCGGCTCTCATATGCTATGGCATGCCCTTCTTGAAGCAAAACCGCTCCAAGGAAATCACCACAAGCATCACATTGGACCTCAAATGGCTTTGAGAGATCCGGAAGCACGAGGACTGGTTGGGAAGTAAGCTTCTCTTTGAGTTTTTCAAAAGCATTTTGCTCCTTAGCAGTCCATACAAACTTAACGTTCTTCTTAGTTAAGTCGTGTAGTGGTCCTGCTACTTGAGAGAATTTTGCTATGAAGCGTCTATAGTATGCACACATACCAATAAAGCTTCTTAGCTCATGTAGATTTCTTGGGTTAGGCCATGCTTTTATTACTTCTAACTTTGATGGATCCATTTGGATACCATCTTTAGAGATAATATGACCTAAGTATTGAATCTCTTGAAGGAAGAATTCGCTTTTCTTTTGGTTGAGATAAAGCTTGTTCTCCCTCAATGCTTGAAAAATCACTTGGAGATGCTGCTTATGTTCCTCCAAAGACTTGGAGTAGATGATGATATCATCAAAGAACACTCCAGTGAATTTTTGATATGGTCTAAAAATTTTCTCCATCAAACGATTGAACGTAGCTGGTGCATTAGTCAAGCCAAAAGGCATGACTAGATATTCATAAAGACCAAACGTTGTGCGAAACGCGGTCTTTAAGATATCTTCATCCACTATCCTTATTTGATGATAGCCACTCTTAAGGTCAATCCTACTGAAGTAGGTAGAGCCTTGTAGCTTATCAAACAGATCTTCTACCCGAGGTACGAGAAATCTGTTTTTGATAGTGATATGGTTTAGTGCTCGATAGTCCACACACATACGGTATGTACCATCTTTCTTTTGCACTAAAAGGACTGGAGAACAAAAGGGAGAGGAACTAAGCCTCACCATCCCTTTGTCTACCAGCTCTTGTACTTGCCTCATGATCTCCTCTTGTTGAGCTTGTGAGACTCGATAAGGAGGCTTGTTAGGTGGTGAGCTTCCAGGAAGGAGCTCAAACGATGGTCATCATCCCCTCGTTTTGGAGGTAAGTCCATAGGGATATCATCGATGAACACATCTTGGAATCCTTTTAGAAAATTAGACAAGTCTAACTCTTCTTGATTCCTATCATTTACATTTGATGAAACATTAGTATCTTTTGGAGACTCTTTGACAAAAATCATGTACGCAGAAACTGAGCTCTTCATTGACCTATCAAAAGAAAGAGGATTTACAAGTGGAATAGTGCGACCACGCTCACTAGCATCTATATACATGTTCTTTCCCCTGTAAGTGAAGTAAATTCTCCTTTCAGGGAACTTCTTGTTGGCAGCCATGCGATCAAACCATGGTGCCCCTAGGATAACATCGTGATGTTGGAGAGGAGAGATGAAGAAGTCTTCTTTGTCGACATAGCTTTGGACATGAAGCCTCAACTTCCCAATCAAGGGAGTAACAGAGGCTTGTTTTCCCTTGAAAGCTGCATCATCGACTACTATATCTCCCATCTCAAAAGCTTGAATGCCCAACTTGGTGGCCAACTCTATTGATATGAAGTTAAGAGTAGAGCCAGGGTCAAACAAGATGAAGGCATCATGCTCTCTTACCTTTCCCCAAGCATAGGAGAGTGATGATCCTTTGCAATGACCATCCTCTTTTGGAGCTTCGATGGTGGAAGCTCTAGGAGTCTCATTGCGAGTATTCTTCTTGGGGCAAGAATGATAGCCATGTCCTTGCTCTCCACACTTGAAAGACTTATGGTCCTTGCGAAAAGCTTCAAGCTCTTCAAGAGAGAGTTTGCTTTTACCTTTGTAAACTCCCTTCTCCTTGGACCGATTGTTGTTGTTGTTGGAAGTGCCTTGGGAATTATGTTGAGCATTGGATTTCCCCTTTGCATCATTTTTATCTTTGTTTTCCATGGGCTTGACATTAGGTCTAGCCCCTTGATGGAAATTGATGCGTGAAGCAACCATGGTGTGGTGGATTACTTCGGTAATAGTACCGGGCCGTTGAGAGTTGATGTATTCGGCCATCTCTTCAGGTAATCCCGCACAGAATTGTTGTCTTTGCTCGGCAAAGTCTATCTTTTGAAAGACAATAGCTTTGAGATGTAAATCCCAAAACTTGTCTACATACTTGTTGATAGACTCATGAGAGAGAAGCTTCAAGCCGCGCCATTCGGTAAGAACTTTATCTTTAGTATCACTTGGCAGAAATTGCTTCATGATGGAAATTCGTAGAGTTTTCCATGTCTTTGGGGCTTCTCCATTGCCACGAAGGCTAGCCCACCATTGACGAGCTGATTTTTGGAAGTGCATAGCTACATAACATAGCTTGGAGGACTCTGTGAAGCCCTCGTCCCCAAAGGCCGCGTCAAATTGCTGGATGAAGGCCAAGACTTTGTCGGTAGCATGAAAGGTGCCATCGTAGGTGAGAAAAGAGATACTCTTTCCTCCCTCCTTGAACTTCTTTAGCTTTTGTGACCTTCGCCATGCAGGAAATGATTTGCGATGTCCTACCCTCTTGTATTCTCTAGGAGAATAGCCATAACTTTCATCGGAAGAGGAGGAAGGTGAAGAAGAAGGAGAAGAGGGTGACCTCTTCCTAGCCCTTTTCTTCCTTTGTTTCCTCTCTTGCCTTTCAGAGTGATAAGGAGAAGGACTATGGGTTGCTCTTTTCCTCTTGGGAGGAGTAGGCGATCGTCTAGACCGCCTTCTTCGTGGAGCCACATCTTCAGAAGAACTTAGACTTTCAGTGCTTTCTTTCTCTTTGGATTCCTCCTCTCGAATGGGAGAGAGTCTTCTTTTGGGGGTCTCTTCAAGAGGCCTCCTAAGCTCTCTCTCTCCTCTTGGAGAGGAAGGGAAATTCCATAGGCACGAAGTTGTTGAGTAACTTCGGCTTGCAAGGTAGGGTTGCCCATAGCTTGTTGCAACCTAGTCACAAGATAATTCACAAACATGGGAGCATCATCATTAGCACCTTCATGTGCAAAATCAAAGCTATCAATGTTCATTCTACTCTCTTGATTATTGTCAGCCATGTTAACAAAATTTTATGTATGTACTTAGTGTATGCTTTGGCAATTCAAAACCTTAGTTGCCACTCCTCTTAGCCTTTGAAAATTGGCTCTTAAGTATCTACACCCACGGCTCAAAGTGGTTAATTATAGAGAGTAGAGGAGTAGGTCTAACATAGCAGAGTTGCCAAGGGCTAGCTCCTTTCGGACTTCTTATTGCTCAATAATGGTAAAGCCGTAGGCAAGTCTAAAAAGACTCCATTATTAAGTCCAAAGCTCCCGAGGTGTGCACCATCCCCCACATAGTGGGCTTAACAAAACCGATATTAGATCCGAGTTCCACTTACCCTATTATAATTAACAACATCAACCATTTATAGGCTACTTAAGGACCTCTCTTCTTAAGCAAGAAAAGAGAAACCAAATGCTCTGATACCAATGTAATGGAATTAGCCTATTCAACTTGAGAATAGCGGAAATTAATGAGAATACTTTCGAGAAATAACTTTGTGAGCATAGCGGGTAGACATAATTGAAGATAGCAACATAACCATAGCAATTAGTTAACTTGGCATGAACAATACTTTTTCAAGAGAGAGAATTTAGAGAACATGACAACAGTTGAGGACCGGATTTATGTGGAGCCGGTCCCCCCTCCAATAGGCATTTGTATTATGATTTCTCCCATTAAGAGAGACTTGTTACAATACATTCTTTGTGTTCCTTGTGACCTAGGTGATGCAATGAAGATGGAAAGCTTCATGCATCACAATCATAGCATAACATGAACTTGAAGAAAGCTTTAATTGTCCCAAGCCTCAGTCCCAAGACCTCAAACACCTTCGAAGGTGGAGAGAGCTAGCAGGGAATGAGGGTAGGGAAGAGGAAGAAGAAACATTTCATAGGAGAAAGAACTAGTTCCTCACTTATCATACTCTTGTTGCTAGCATACATAATAGCATAGTAATGAAGAAGAAGGAGATGTCAAGCTTAAGCATTGAAGCATGGATCTTGGTTGGATTTGCACTCCATAGCCAAGAGTGTTGGTGTAGGCTCTCAACCTCTACTTGCTTGGGAGAGGGAGCTCTTGCACTTTGCATAGCACACAATGAGAGTGATTGTGAGTGTGTGTGGGTGAGTATACCCCTCAAGCAAGCCCCTAGCTAGGTTGGGTCAACCCCCCCCTTGTTGCTCATGCTTGAAGCTCATTGGACCCTCCCAGGCCTAGCCAATCATGAGCAAGAGGCATTACAAGCAGTAGGGGTAGCCTTGAGACAAGTGTCCCCCTTTCCTTTTTGCGAGAGAGGGCTAGATAAATGCTAAAACAATTAGATAATTCATGTAATTTATCATTGGACCCCTTTGAAGCTTAGCCAATAGGCTTCAAGCAACACATGAAGGTAACATGGGTAGGGGCGTGACATGTGTCCTTGCTGCCTCTTCAAGTTGGGGCTTCCCTTGTGTGTGTGAGTGGGTGTTCTCTCTCTAGCCCCTAGGAAAAGGGCTCGCCCCCCCTCTTGTAGGAATGCTTTTGACTTTAGGTGATCAAGCACCTTACTCACCAAGCATGACAAAGCACTTGAACTAGGGGGTGTTCCCACAAACATCTCAGGCAAGTTTCTCAAGGCACCTAAAGAGGAACAAATTCCATGGATAGATTTTGAAGAGATGTCTGAATCATCATACATAGCACAGCTAACAAAAAACCATTACTTGGTTGATGAAAATATGCTCATGTTCATGGAAACTCAGAACTACAAACCTAGGGGATATCCTCCTAGAATGGGACAATAGATGAGGTCTCCACAAGCTTGCCCACAACCAGTAGGACCATGCTATGAATGCAGAGGTGAGCATTGGGCAAGATGTTGTCCACACAAAGGAGAGCGTATCAAATTATTTGGGTACTGTGAGGGGTGTACAAATGACCATCTCATTCCATATTGTCCAAAAAAACCCGCATAACAAAGCTACCATGAACAAATCGGAATTGTATCAAGCTCAAGTGGATCACAAATAGAACCAAAAATTCCAATAAATGCAATAACAAGAGCACAAGCACACAAGGCTGCAAGGAACATCCCAGCCATCCAAACTGAGATAGAGAATTTGTTGCTTAGAACCCCTAGTTGGAAGGCAAAAAGGCACAAGATGAAGGCCAAAAGAGTAAAAGAAAAATCAGCTTTGGAAACCAAATTGCAGCAAACAAAGGAACAATTGAGAATGGAAAGGGACCTTAAAGAAAATGGTGATGTAGCAAAACCATCAGTAATACCTTTGGGAGGATTTGTCTTTGTGGACAAGGTCTTTGAACCATTGAATGCGATCTTGAAAGCTTATGAAGCTAGGTTAAAGCCCAACCAAACCCAGGAGCATACATGGTTAACGTATCCTCACCCAAGGTATGAAAAAGAGAAGTTGAAAATGTGCAAGGAGCTCATCCAGGCTGCTCAAGCTCTCATGGAACCACCTGTTCCGACTGATTCAAGGACTGAGGTGTTGATCCACGAAAGAATCCAAGAGTTAAAGGATCAAGGTATCAAAGAGATAGAGACCAAAAAGAATTGGCATTTGAAATGCCTTTGGATATGAGGATGGCAACCAATACAACAGATGGGGTGTATTTACAGGCAGCTATGCCAATTCCCAAAGTGGACGAACAATGGCCACAGGACCTATGGGAGGATATCAAAAACAAAAACGATGGAAGCCCAATGCTTCAATCAGCTCCTTTCACTGAGATCCATCTAGAACATGAGTTCTATCCGAGTGATATCCGATCACTGTATGGTGATGCAGGTACAAAAATGTAAGAAGACAGCAAACCCTAGTCCTTGAAGACATTACCTTCATTCATTGGAAACCATAAAACTAGATTAGAAGTAATGAAAGTACTATCTCAATGGAAGTTTGGTCCTAAGATGATGGATACCAAAACTCTTCCTGAGCTGATGTCGTCCCATATCCATTGTACGCTAACTCTATATGAGTTGCGTCATAATAACCAATATCTAATTCTCCTAAATGATTTTCTCATATTAAACTGATCATTTAATGTGGGAAAGTGCCAGGGGAGAAAAAGCTAGAATATTGGCTAAGCTAGCAGACCGGCCACAATAGGGATCCAAAGGAGGGAAAATAGGGATCCAAAGGGGGGGGGCATCTGCAAAAGAGCCATGTGCAACAATGGGCTAAAAAGACCCTAAGGTTCAGCCCATTAAGACTTCCAAAATGCTAAGGTTCCAAAATTCAAAGGTTGTGTCTAAAGGTCAACCCTAGGGGAAATTGGATGCTTTGTGTGTAACTAAAAAGTCTTTGCATATCCCTACATGGGAGGGGGAGATCCCTTCTTCTAGGGGATGAGAGAGAAAGTCACACACACACAGGCTCCCTTTACACAAAGGGAATTAGGGACACATGTCAACTCCCTAGCCCAGATGCCCACAAGGTGTGCCCAATTTCTATTGGATGGCCTTGGAGGTGGACCAATGAGAATTCAGCTAGAGTAAATCTACTTCAATTAATTTAAAAACACTTAATAAAAGAACCAATGAGAATTAAGTCTCCTAGAAGACTATTGGACAGTCTCCCAAGGGGTCCAATGAGCATTCAGGAGCCCAATGGCTTGCCTGATTCCTATTGGCCAGGAGGCAAAGGGGTCCAATGAGAGCTTAGATTAATTATTACATTACCTAAAGCTCTCACAAAAGGGGAAAGGGGGACACATGTCAGAAGGCTATCACTTATGCTGCTTAATAGCCATTGGCTTGACTTGGGGAGGTCCAATGGGGAGCCTGCAAGAGCAAATAGCAAGAGGGATCGCCCAAGAGAGTGAGGGGGCTGATTTTTGCAAGGCATTATCACACACACACACACACACACACACACACACACACACACACACAATCTCATGTGTGAAGAAAGAGAAGACTATCTCTTCCCAAGCTTTAATGGAGAGCTCATCACCTACTCCAAGCTTGTGAGATAGAAGCCTACCTCGACACACTCTTGGCTTGTGGATGCAAATCCAACCAAGAGCCAAGCTTCAATGTATGCTCATCTCCTCTACCAAGCTAATTACTAATCTAAAGCTATGCTAATATGAGTGATTATGTTAGGAGATGTACATCTTTCTTATAAGATACTCCTTCTTCCCCTCAATCTACTCTCATACCCTGCTAGCTCTCACCATCTTCGAAGGTGTGTGAGGTCTTGGGTCCGAGAACGGGGATAATTAAAGTTGTGTTTACTAAGTGTTTTGCTTAGTGCATGAATCTTTCATCTTCATTGCACTAGCTAGTCTTGAAGGAACACAAAGAATTGTATTGTACAATGTCTCTCTTGATGGGAGAAACCATAATACAAAGCCTTTTGGATGGGGGGACCGGCTCCATGCAAATCGGTACTCAACTGTTGTCAATAGCTTAATTTCTCTCTCTTTTGAAACTATTGTTGATGCTATCTAACTAGGTGTTATGCTTTTTGTTGCTCTCTCCACCCAAGCACTCTTGTAATTCTCATTAGGAATCTATTCTAATGAAATGTCCACTATGTTCATGCTAATTCCGCTACACATATGTTTTTAGACCATTAAATGTTGCATTGGTATCAGAGCACAAGGTTTCTCTTTTCTTGCTCAAGAAGTGAGGTCCTCAAGCTAGCTATAAATGGTTGGTATTATTAATTGCCTGTGAGTAAGTAGAATAGGGATTTTTCAGGCTTGCAGTGCGCCTGCCTTTGTGCAGTTAACGGGGCATCACCATCGAGAGCTATGGTCTTAATAGTGGAGTCCTACGGGGCTTGCCTACGGCTTAACCACTATTGAGCTATTAGAAGCTTGACAGGAGCCGGTGCTGTTTTGGTGTCGAAAGACCCTCTCTTCTATTCCTTGCAATTAATGGTATTCGAGCCATAGGTACAGTAACTTGAGTGCTTTTTCTAAAGCGGTAAAGAGGAGTAGAAACTACGGCTTGAAGTGCCAAAGTACACCTAAAAGTTGTTAGAATGTCTGACAATAGTAAAGAGAGTGAAATTAATGTTGATAACTTTGATTTTGCTCATGATCAAGCTACTAATGATGCTTCAATGCTTGTTAACTATCTTGTTTCTAGGCTCCAACAAGCCATGGGCAATCCATCTCTCCAAAGTGAAGTGCAACGGTAGCTCCATGCTCATGGGATTCTCCAAGCTCATCACCATGACGAGAGAACACCTAGGAAGCCTCCTTGTGAGACTCCCAAAAGAGGTTTCTCTCCGATTCGGGAAGAAGAAGAGAATCCCTAAAAAGGGCTCAAGAATTTACTTCTTGATGATGCATCTCCTTCCCAAACGAGAACTCAAGAGCCTCCATCGAAGGAACGAGAAAGAAGTGAGTCTCCCGCTACCTCGACGGAGATGGCTCCATGAAGACGGCGGGCTAAACGCTCTCCATCACCACCAAAGCGGAGAAGACCGTCACACTCTTCTCCACGCCATAATTCAAAGAGGGATGATAAAAAGCAAGAGAAGAAAAAGGCCAGAAAGAGGACACCCTCTTCTCCATCTTCTTCATCCTCTTCCTCTTATGAAAGTGATGGTGAAGACAACGAAGATCAAGACAAGAAAAAGGCGAGAAAGAGATCACCCTCTTCTCCACCTTCTTCAAATTCTTCACCTTCTGAAGAAAGTGATGGTGCAACCTTTGAACCATAAAAAAGAAGAGGCCATAGGAAATCCTATGCCGCATGGAAGAGGTCATCCAAGCTGAAGAAATTCAAAGAGGGAGGGAAGAGCATCTCTTTCCTTACCTATGATGGTACCTTTGGTGCTACGGACAAAGTCTTGGCCTTTATCCAACAATTTGATGCGGCGTTTGGAGGTGAGGGCTTCACGTAGTCCTCTAAGCTACGCCATGTAGCTATGCACTTTCAAAAGTCCGCCAGGCAATGGTGGTCTAGCCTACGAGCCAACGGTGAAGATCCACGAACATGGAAAGCTTTAAGAGCGTCCATTATGAAGCAGTTTTTGGCCACCGATGCCAAAGATAAAGTACTGACCGAATGGCGAAGCTTAAAGCTCTCTCCCAATGAATCCATCCACAAATATGTAGACAAGTTTTGGGACCTACAACTCAAAGCCACTGTCTTTAAAAAGTTGGATTTTGGAGAGCAAAAGCAACAATTTTGTGTGGGCTTATTAACCGAAGAAATGGCGGAGTATGTCAACTCCCAAAGGCCACGTACCATATCGGCAGTAATACACCATACATGGTGGCCTCACGAATTCATTTCCAAACGGGGGCTAAAAGAAAGAATAAGCCCCCGGAAAACAAGGGTTCCAATGAGCCTAAAGGGAAGGACAATGTCCAAAAGTCTCCTAAGGGCAACTCGAACAAAGCTAAAGAGAAGGGAGTTTACAAAGGTAAGAACAAACTCTCTCCTTAAGAGCTTGAGCGTTATCGCAAGGATAACCAGTGTTTCAAGGGCGGAAAGCAAGGGCATGCGTACTGCGCTTGTCCCCAAAAGAACAACCGCCAAGATCCTCCTAGAGCTTCCTTGGTTGAAATCCAAGAGGAGGAGACTCATCAAAATCATCACAAAGGATCTCCTCTATGCCATGCTTGGGGAAAGTTAAGAGAACATGATGCTTTTAATATCTTTGACCCTAGTTCTACTCACAATTTTATATCTATAGAGTTGGCCACCAAGCTAGACATACAATCCTACGAGATGGGAGATGTCCTACCCGCAGACAGTGCCTTCAAGGGGCAAAAAACTTCAGCCACTCCCCTAATCGGGAAATTGAGGCTTCATGTCCAAGGCTATGTGGACAAAGAGGACTTTTTTATCTCTCCTCTCAAGCATGAGGATGTAATCCTAGGACACCATGGTTTGACCGCCTGTCTGCCGATGTTAAATTTCCTAAAAGGAGAATCTCCTTTAAGTTCAGGGAAAAAGACATGTATATAGATGCTAAGGAAAGGGGCAACACTATCCCCATTGTACATACACCAGCTTTCAACAAGTCAATAAAGAGCTCTATTTCCGTGTACATGATTTTTGTTAAAGATTCTCAAAATGAACCTAATGCTTTAGCAAAAGAAAATAAAAGCAACCAAAAGGAATTAGAGTTATCCAATTTTCTCAAGGGGTTTCAAGATGTTTTTATTGATGACATCCCTTGTGAGCTACCTCCTAAATGAGGTAATGATGACCATGCAATTGAACTTCTTCCAGGAAGTTCACCGCCTAACAAACCTCCTTATAGAGTTTCTCAAGCTCAACAAGAGGAGATTATGTGGCAAGTGCATGAGTTAGTTGAGAAGGGCATGGTTAGGCCTAGCTCATCTCCATTTTGCTCACCGGTGCTATTAGTGCAAAAGAAAGACGGCACATATCGTATGTGTGTCGACTATAGAGCACTAAATAGGATCACTATAAAGAATAGGTTTCCCGTTCCACGGGTAGAAGACCTATTTGATAAGCTACAAGGATCGACCTACTTCAGTAGGATTGACCTAAAAAGTGGCTATCATCAAATAAGGATAGTTGATCAAGACATTGTAAAGACAGTATTTCGCACCACATTTGGTCTTTACGAATACATTGTCATGCCTTTTGGCTTGACCAATGCACCAGCCACATTCAACCGCTTGATGGAGAAGCTATTCCGGACTCATCGAACCTTCACTGGAGTGTTCTTTGATGATATTATCATCTACTCTAATTCATTAGACGAACATAAGTAACACCTCCAGGTAATATTTCAAGTTTTGAGAGAGAATAAACTTTATGTTAATCGAAAGAAAAGTGAATTTTTCTTGCAAGAGATTCAGTATTTAGGTCACATTATCTCTCAAGATGGCATCCAAATGGATCCATCAAAGGTAGAGGTAATAGAAGGATGGCCTAAACCAAGGAATCTTCATGAACTAAGAAGCTTTATAGGTATGTGTGCATACTATAGACGCTTCATAGAAAAGTTCTCACAAATTGCGGGACCATTACATGACCTAACAAAGAAAAGTGTTAGGTACACATGGTCTGCTAAGGAGAACAATGCTTTCGAAAAGCTTAAAGAAAAGCTTATCTCTCAACCTGTGCTTACACTACCGGATCTCTCAAAACCATTTGAGGTCCAATGTGATGCTTGTGGTGATTGGCTTGGAGCTGTTTTACTCCAAGAAGGGCACGCCATAGGCTAGGAGAGTCGAAGGCTCGACCCTGTTGAGCAAGCTCTAGGCTTAGACTCATGGAAACCTATTTATTGGGGACTCCTTTCATTCTGCGAACGGATCACCAAAGTCTTAAGTACTTCATGACGCAGACCAAGATCTCTGACAAACAAATGAGGTGGGCAAATTTCCTTTCGCAATTTCATTTTCATATTGCTCACATTGCTGGAAAGCATAATCAAGTAGCTGATGCACTCTCAAGACGACCGAGAGTGAATGCGGTTTCCATAGCAACTCACAATGATCTATCTTCAATGATAGATGAGTACGCTATTGATCCCGATTTAGAGATGTGATTTCAGCCCTTGCCTTAGGGAAGAAAGAAGAACCATTTACTTTACAAGATGGTTATCTTGTCTATGGCAATAGACTATGCGTTACTAACTCACTACGTGAGAAAGTAATGTATGAATCTCATGCTCCACCGTATGTGGGGCATAGAGGGATTCAGTCTACCTTAAAGGGAATTGAAACATATTTCTATTGGACTACCATGAAAGTGAACATACAAGAGTATGTTTCTAAATGTGTGGTTTGCAAAAAGACAAAATTTGATAGAGGGAAGCAAATTGGATTTCTTCAACCCTTGCCAATCCCTAATTCACCATGGGAGAGCATATCCATGGATTGCCTAAGTCTATCCATGGGAATACGGGAATATGGACGATAGTAGACAGGTTCAATAAACAAGCTCATTTTATACCTGTCAAAAAGACTATCAAAGCCCATCAAATGGCAACCCTCTTCATTTCACAAATTTTCAAGTACCATGGCTTGCCAATGTCTATTGTGTCGGATAGAGATCCTAGAATGACCAGTAATTTCTGGAAGGGTCTCTTTGAGAATCTAGGAACAAGGCTAAACTTCTCTTCGGCCTATCATCCACAAACGGATGGCCAAAGTGAAATAGCTAACCTAAAAATTCTCGATCTACTAAAAGCCTATGTAACCGAAGTAGATCAAAGATCCCAATGTGAGAAGTACCTACCCTTAGTGGAGTATGCTTACAATAACACTGTACATACTTCCACGGGAAAAGCACCTTTCGAGGTAATTGAGGGAAGATCAAAAAGTCCCTTGCTACTTAAGGTACATGGGAAGATATTCGCTGCAGATGAGTATAGCCGAGATCTACAAGAATCTTTTCAAAAGATTAAGGATGCTATCTCTATCTCACAACAAAGGCAAAACGCTGCTGCTGACAAGCACAGAAGACCCCAACCTTTAAAGGAAATGATTGGGTCTTGTTAAATTTTCCCAAGGCTCGATTAAGGCACACGACTGGCAAGAATCCTACAGGCCACCAAAAGTACTATGCTAAACTAGCAAAAAGGTACTATGGTCCCTTCCAGATTCTTAGGCCAATCAATGAGATGGCCTATCAACTCAAATTGCCCAATCATTGGCTCATACACAATGCTTTCCATGTGAGCCTATTAAAGCCTTACAAAGGAGAGCCACCTCAAGAACCAACTATTGAAGACCCACCGGAGATCGAGGACCAAGAGGAGGTGTTGCAGCCCGAGTCCATTGTCCGACATGAAGACAAGGTATTAAGAGGCGGTAAGACTATCCGACGATATATTATTAAGTTTAAGAATTATCCATTTGAAAATGCTAGATGGATGCAAGGCATACAATTAAAGGATAACCTGAACCTTGTCAATGCTTACAATGCTTCCCAAGAGTAAGCAAATGTACAAAATGTTAAAAATGAACAAAGTTTTTTTTGTCTTATAAGACTCTCTTTTTCTTTATTGTGCACAAAATGAAGTAGTATGCATGCTTAGATCAAGTTTGCGGAGACGACGTCTCCCAAACACCAAGTAGAGCTTGTCACTGTACTATGGAAGACTGATAGGACTAATGTGCGGACATGCTTGAGGCAGCCTCAGGCTCTCAAGTGACAAATGGAATAGTCATCCATTGTGGAATGATGTCGTAGGGTAACATAGGGATCCTCTACCCACTAAGAAAAGGACTCATGAATATGCTTTATCTTCTCTACACCATAGTCGAGGACGACTATGATTTCAAGAGAGAGGTAATGTCATAATAATCAATATCTAATTCTCCTAAATTATTTTCTCATATTAAACTGATCATTTAATGTGGGGAAGTTCCAGGGGAGAAAAAGCTAGAATATTGGTTAAGCTAGCAGACCGGCCACAGTAGGGATCCAAAGGAGGGAAAATAGGGATCCAAGGGGGGGAGATCTGCAAAAGAGCCATGTGCAACAATGGGCCCATTAAGACTTCCAAAATGCTAAGATTCCAAAATTCAAAGGTTGTGTCCAAAGGTCAACCCTAGGGGAAATTGGATGCTTTGTGTGTAACTAAAAAGTCTTTGCATATCCCTACATGGGAGGGGGAGAGCCCTTCCTGTAGGGGATGAGAGAGAAAGTCACACACACACACACAGGCTCCCTTTACACAAAGGGAATTAGGGACACATGTCAACTCCCTAGCCCAGATGCCCACAAGGTGTGCCCAATTCCTATTGGATGGCCTTGAAGGTGGACCAATGAGAATTAGGCTAGAGTAAATCTAGTTTAATTAATTTAAAAAAACTTAATAAAATAACCAATGAGAATTAAGTCTCCTAGAAGACTATTGGACAGTCTCCCAAGGGGTCCAATGAGCATTCAGGAGCCCAATGGCTTGCCTGATTCCTATTGGCCAGGAGGCAAAGGGGTCCAATGAGAGTTTAGATTAATTATTACATTACCTAAAGCTCTCACAAAAGGGGAAAGGGGGACACATGTCAGAAGGCTATCACTTATGCTACTTAATAGCCATTGGCTTGACTTGGGGAGGTCCAATGGGGAGCCTGCAAGAGCAAATAGCAAGAGGGATCGCCCAAGAGAGTGAGGGGGCTGATTTTTGCAAGGCATTATCACACACACACACACACACACACACACACACACACACACACACACACACACACACACACACACACACACACTCACACAATCTCATGTGTGAAGAAAGAGAAAACTATCTCTTCCCAAGCTTTAATGGAGAGCTCATCACCTACTCCAAGCTTGTGAGATAGAAGCCTACCTCGACACACTCTTGGCTTGTGGATGCAAATCCAACCAAGATCCAAGATTCAATGCATGCTCATCTCCTCTACCAAGCTAATTACTAAGCTAAAGCTATGCTAATATGAGTGATTATGTTAGGAGATGTACATCTTTCTTGTAAGATACTCCTTCCTCTCAATCTACTCTCATACTCTGCTAGCTCTCACCATCTTCGAAGGTGTGTGAGGTCTTGGGTCTGAGAATAGAGATAATTAAAGTTGTGTTTACTAAGTGTTTTGCTTAGTGCATGAAGCTTTCATCTTCATTGTACTAGCTATTCTTGAAGGAACACAAAGAATTGTATTGTACAATGTCTCTCTTGATGGGAGAAACCATAATACAAAGCCTTTTGGAGGGGGGGACCGGCTCCATGCAAATCCGATCCTCAACTGTTGTCAATAGCTTAATTTCTCTCTCTTTTGAAAGTATTGTTGATGCTATCTAACTAGGTGTTATTCTTTTTGTTGCTCTCTCCACCCAAGCACTCTTGTAATTCTCATTAGGAATCTATTCTAACGAAATGCCCACTATGTTCATGCTAATTTCCGCTACACATAAGTTTTTAGACCATTAAATTTTACAAGTTACTTCATGTAAGACCTCATCTTTGGGAAGAGGTGGGAATTTTTTTTGGAAAAAATAGGGCTAGTGATTCCGCCACCAATCTTTTCTCCAAAAACACCAAATAACCAGACCTCAAAACAAACTAAACATGGGCCAGTACCAGTGAATAAGGTGGGAGACTATTGTAAAGGAGAAAAAGGGAACACGACCTTGTCTATGGTGGAGTACAAAGGAGTAAAGACAGTTGCTATATTCGATAGTGACGTCGGAATTGCCATAGCAACCAAGGCAATCTGGGAAAAATGGGAAAAGCCTGCTCTAACAAAAACTAGAATGAAACTACAATTAGCAGATAGTTACCGAAGAGACCGATTGGCATATTAGAGAAAATCCTAGAAACCTCTTGTTGAATCACATATGAACACACCTTCGGTATTATGAATTTTGATGACAGCATCAATTTTGATATCATAATGGGCAGACCATTTATGCGTCAACTCAAAATGGTACAAGATTGGGGCTATGACTATATCTACTTAAGACGCAAGGATGTCACTACAAAGATCAGTGTCACAGATCATAGTTATAGAGATGTATAATGAACCCCAGGAGAAGAATAAAACTCCACAATTGACCCGGAAGGAGAAACACCTGCTTGACTGCAAAACAAAGCTCACATTTGGATAGGTGAAGCTTTTGAGAGTGACAATTTGAAAAAAGAGGATTGTATTCATGATAGGTCTATACAAGATGAGGCATATGTACCAGACCCTTTTCCGGAAGAGATGCTCGAACCTTTTGGATGGCCGTAGATACTAGCCACTTTTGATGTGTGTGTGAATGAGGTGACACTGAATAAATTTTGTGATGGGGAAGGATATAATATCATTTCATTCCAGATGATGAGTGTCAGCCTAAGTCCAAAATCAGCAGGATCGAAAGTCCTTGACATGGAGGGAGTTGCAAATTGCCAACGCATAGTGGATGAGATCTCCATAAGGGACCTTGATCAAACTGATGAGTAAGCATTCCAAGAATCCACTGACAAGCCTTTAGAAGACAACTCAGACGACGAGCTTTCCAGTAGCTTAGACCAGGACATCAAACAGAAGGATCAACAAGTGGTCTAAGTATATGATTTTTCAAACCAAAAACCTCAAACACAATGTAGATATCTAAATAGATGCGTGAACAAACGAAATAAAACAAAAGAAAATTTTGTATATCTTTTAAACAACAAAGAGGAGTATTTGAGGCTGGTCAAGGCAACTGATTGCCTTAAAGATGAGATATCAAAGAGGTTCATGAAACCCGACTCAGCACAAAAAAACTTGAAAAAGAAGAGCATACAAAAATCACGAGCGGAAAATATCTATGAGAAGTCAACGAAATCATAAAAACAGAGTGAAAACACAAATACAACAAATTAACTCAAACTTTGAAAGAAGTTTGGACAACTGAGTTGGAAACTGACAATGATAATTTTGATGCACCTTCCCATTACAAAAGGTATACTATTCAAGATAGAAAAATTGTAGTGCAGAAGCCCAAACGAGACCAAAAAGAGCATGGAACCTCACATGATGGGCCTGAAAGATCCAAATGTATAAACTTAGCACGAACCAGGCATGGAGCCTAAATTGGCATACATTGCCACAGACCTCACGAAAGAAGAAGAGCAGATATTGATAGCAAGTTGCAACACTCAGATGATATAAAGATGTGTTTGCTTGGTCATACAAAGACCTAAAGGGAATAGATCCAGAGAACGGTCAACACACGATACCCCTTAAAAGTGATGCCAGACAGTGTAGACAATGCTCTTATACGTACAATGAGACTTTTGCCAAAAAAAATAAAGAAGGAGATAGACAAACTAAAGGATGCGGAGTTTATCTATCTATGAGATTGAACGCACCGATTGGGTGTCCCCGATTGTGGTAGTACCCAAAAAGAATGGGAAATTATGGGTCTGTGTGAACCTCAAACATGTAAATGCTACTACCATCAGGGACAACTACCCACTACCAATAACAGACCACGTATTGAGAGAGTTGCAAGAGGGAAGGAGGCTTATAGTTTTGTAGATGGGTTCTCAGGCTAGAACCAGTTGACCGTATAATCCGAATATCAACATAAGACAACTTTTGCAACAGAGTGGGGCATATTTGCATACAAGGTAATGTCTTTTGGCCTGGCTAACCAATGCCCCTGCCATGTTTCAAAGACTAATGAATAATGCATTCAAGGAATACGTCAGATAATTTTTAGAGATATATATGGATGATCTATGCGTGCATTCTTAGTTGAGAAGTGAGCACATGAACTAGAGAAAGTCTTTGAAAAGTGCTCTGAAGGTGTGCTACAAAAAGCTAATATTACTCTATCCTAGAACAAGCCCACTCGGGCCAGCTAGGGGGACATTTTTCTGTTGATAAAAATGCAAAGCTAGTACTTCATGCGGGAATATGTTGGCCAACATTGTTGAGAGATGCGGAGGAATATGTCAAACATTGTGATGAATGTCAACGAACAAAAGCACCTATGCGGAGAGATGAAAGGCCATTACTACCGATGATGAGAGTACAAGCCTTTGCCAAGTGGGGCATAGATTTTATAGGCCCCATCATACCTCCTGCATACCGAATGCATGCACAATACATCATAGTAATCCAGATTATTTTACCAAATGGGTGGAAGCAAAAGCAACCCAGAAAAATGATACACGGACTATGGCACGATTCCTCTTTGAACATATCTTTACGAGATACGATCTACCCATTGAAATAGTCAGTAATAAAGGAACACACTTTGTAAACAACTTCATTGAAAGCTTACTGGATGAATTCATGGTGATTCATCGCAAATCAGCACCCTATCACCTCCAAGCTAACGGACAAGCCGAGAGTACTAATAAAAGCTTATGCACGGTGCTCACCAAAATAGTGAGTGACTCAAGAACTGATTGGGACTAGAAGCTACACTCAGCATTATGGGCTTAGCATTTAGAACTTCCATAAAAACCATTTCATTTAAACTTGTGTTCGGGATTAATGCAATTCTATCCATGGAATTCTTAATTAACATGCTTCCAGTTGCAACACAGTTAGGCTGGACGCGACACGGACTATCTAAAAGACTAGACATCTTGGATCAATTAGATGAAACCAGAATGAGAGTAGTAGCAGGAATATATGCTCAAAAACGACAAATGAAAGCTTTCCATGATCAACATGTGATCAGCAAAACGGAGTTCCAAAAAGGGGATTACGTTTCCTAAAACAAAACTCCAAAAAACTCAAAAAGCGAGGGATGGGGCATTTTGTAGCACATGATATATCGCAAAGTGGCACCATCAAGCTTGTAACATTGGCAGGTGAGGAGATGCCTAATTGGATAAGTGGCTGCAAGTTAAAGAAATATCTTCTCCCACTGACACCAAAATAAATTCAAACAATTCATGTAGCAGAACAGTGGAGAAATCAAGCCCATGCTATTCAGGAGTAGGCTAAAGATAAGGCCAAGATCCAATAGGATTCATACAAACGGAGCCT
Organism: Adiantum capillus-veneris; assembly: GCF_014529385.1. Taxonomy (NCBI): domain Eukaryota; kingdom Viridiplantae; phylum Streptophyta; class Polypodiopsida; order Polypodiales; family Pteridaceae; genus Adiantum; species Adiantum capillus-veneris. The sequence goes on along the minus strand of NC_140937.1, from coordinate 35,672,667 downwards.
ACATGGTTGGGTGGCATATATCTACGAATTTTGTTGCAACTAGATGATGGTACCATCGAGCGAGCATTAGTGGACACTGGGGCACGACAAAATGTCGTCAACTACTTCACCTTTGTAAAATTGACGAGGGAACCTCTAGCGCCAAATACTATTGGGTTCAAAGTGGCCAACCAAGGAACAATGAACAGCCTGTGACATGTCAATTTACCAATAACTATTGATGGATAAGTTTATCCTCATCAATTTCCTGTAGTTGCAGATAAGACCTTAATGAAGCAGTTATTCTGGGATTGCCATGGATGCGCACTTATGAAGCCACACCAAATTGGTAGGATGATACCTTACAACTCATGCTAGATGACAAATCTTTCCCCACACCATTTGTACTATCAAATTACCTATGGGAACCTCTTCGATCAACCTTGCTCCGATACCACGATGTTCTAGAAAGGTGGTCAAGAAAATATGGTTAAAAATGTCCATTATGCAAACCCATCCAAATAAACTATGGATACCCAAACGACATTGTACTGAAATTCAACCTACGCCGCACTAACCAATACCAAACCCAAACCACACCCAACCACCAAAAGCTTCAACTTTTGTCAAGCAAACAAGTCCAATACAATCACACCATCGACAACCAAAAGAAGTCATTTGGAAATGGAAACAGAAACCAACTCGCCCACTGGATGACTCAAACTTGCAATCCACATCAAAGAAAATTTAGTGGCATCCAAAAAAGAGTCCTCAATCACAAGACAATGCAGTGTCAAAACTACGAGGTGCCACTGTCAAAGACAGAGCGCGTCTTCTTCAACTTCTTTTGTTTGGACCACGCAACTTCAAACTAACCTCATCATCAAAATCCTTAGTACATATGATTCAGAACCCACATCTTGCACATCTTGCACCGCACTTTGTTACCCCATACATATTTTCCATTCGCATCCTAGCGCCACAATATATGGCTATGCATAGACATGTTACTCCATACCCATGCACTTTGACACCATGTTTGTCAGGGACGACTCACTATGGGAAGGGAAGAACAACTAGCAGCAAGATACTAATCATTTGTATATATTATTCTATTTTTATTTTCTTTTACCAAATTTTTAGAGCTTTTTAGCTCTTAGTAGGCATAATCATGAGCCATATTGACACCATTCATGAAAAATAAGATGCCAGGCTAAGAATATGTATGTATGAGTGACAATAATTGTCAAAATTTTGGCCAATTAATAATACTTGTGGGTAATTCTCTTTTACTTTTAAACAATAAAAAACTAAAAAGAGAAAATAATCAACAAAAATTAATAAGTCGAGCCAAGAAAGTCGGAATTGACTTTTGAGAGCAAACACCAAATCTTCAAAGCAAGAGCTTCAAACATGGCAAATATGAAAAGGTTTGACACAGGATGAATTTTGAGCCAACTTTTGGAGGATCAAAACTGCAGATTAAAAGCCATTTATCGACAAAATATCCGAATGAAGAATGGTTCGAATCGCAAGTGATATGAACAAGAAGATATGATCAATGGAGGTAAGTATGAATGGGGCATTCCGAGAAGGTAGGGAACATATAATCAAAATGGTGCAAGATAATCACATTTGCATTCATTATAGGGAACATATAATCAAAATGGGGCAAGATAATCTCATTTGCATTCATTGAGAGAGAGAGAGAGAGAGAGAGAGAGAAGCTTAAAGATTTGTCGTGTTTTTGCCTGCTACAACCACTACAATATCTCTTACTTGTTACCATTACATGTGGTAGTGATGTGTGTGAACACACTAGGACCGTCGGGGCTTTTTTTCCCTCTTGAATTGTATATAGGCCCATCACTCTAGGGCTATCCATCTTTCCACTGCACACTAAGTAATATACTGCCTATTGTGTGCCTAGAGCTTCCTTCACCTTCTCCAAACTGTGTGTGTTTTCCTGCAACCCTAATTCCAACAATTGGTATCACAACAGGTTGCATCCTCTCGAGCTAAGTCGCCCAACAGCTCTAGCACATGCCTATTCACTTTCTCTAATTTTAGTGAGCTTTGGCAAGCGTTTGCAAGTTTCTGATTCGGGCTCATTTTGACCTCTCTTTCCACTACAGGTACTACTGCACAGACTATTTTGTCATTTTGTGCAAAACTTTTATCAGTACCATTTTCTGCATAACAGGTCTTTTATAGTCTTCTACAGTTTGTGCTATATAGCACGTGTTGTTCCCACTTTGATTCTCCTCTTTTTGGGGAGTTTTCACATTAGGTGTAGCATCTACCATGGCTGACAACAACACAGATGTGTTCAAGATGTTTGCTACTAAGGACATCTTGGATGGGGACAATTACCCTATGTGGGCTTAAATGATGCAACATGTTCTTGTGTCAAAGGGCGTCTGGAGTATTGTGTAGGGCATTGATGTACGTCCCAGTTTTGAGGATGTAGGCGATGTTGAGGATGCTGCAGGTCTTACTACAAGGATTGCTATTGCTAGAGTTTTTTTGCCTACGACAGAATAAGCTCCTTGGGTTGTAAAGGATGCACATGCTCATGCATTGATTTCGTTGTCTGTAAAGCGCACCATTACTCCTCACATTTGTTCAACAAAATCTACAAAATAGTCTTGGGATATTCTAGCTGGTCTTTATGCAAGCCGCAATGAGGAAAAAATTCCTTTGGTGCGTAAAGAGCTAGAGTCAAAGATTATGCATGAGGAAGATGATATGGACACTTTCCTTGCTGGTGTCAAGGATATCAATGACCAACTTATTTCTCCAGGTGAAGTCATTTCAGACAGTTCCCTTATGCAAACTGTTCTTGATGCCTTGCCAGACTCTTACCAGACTTTTGCAAGTACTTGAAGACTTATGACCCAGGGAAATCCTGAAGTTGTCAAGTTTGATGCATTGTGCACATTGTTGTTGCAAGAGTCACTTTTCCAGAAAAAACAGGAGTAGACAGCATGCAGTTGAATAGGCTTTTATTATTTCTCAAAGAAAGGGTGGTAATAGTAATGCAACCACTTCTTATAGTTCTTTTGCGAGTGGAAAATCACATGTTCCTAATGCTTCTGTTGGCAGCAATTCGTCTGGAAATTCTGGTGATAAAAGAAAAAAGAAGATGCCTTGCCATTATTGTAAAGCTAATGATCACTTGATCAAACAATTTCCTAGGTTGAAGGCCAAAGAGGAAAAGAAGAAAGAGGGTGGTTCCATTGCAAATGCTGGTTCCACTACAAAGCAGCTATTGTTGAATCTTCTATGAAAGAGACTGTGATACTGATGTTCATGCAGAATGGGCTTTTAGTGCAGAGTGTACCTATAATCTTGTTGTCCATGATTCATGAATGTCAGTTTCTATAGATTTACATGTGTGGTATTTTGAAGTGGTGCTACAAAGCACATTACGTCTCATCGTGATTTTTTTACCTCTCTCGAGTTTGTCCCTCATGGGAATTCAGCCACTTGCACCAACAATGCCTCTTATCCGGTAGAGGCAGTTGGAAAGATTGTTCTTACTATTGCAAATGGCAGTTCTTTTACACTTGTTGATGTACTTTATGTACTTGGGATCAAGAAAAATCTTTTGTCTATATTTGCGCTTCCTAGACTTGGAATTGTAGTCAAATTTGTAGATGCCAGATGTACAGTTCATGATCTCAATTTTGAAGGTTTTGGATAAGAAATACACAACGTGAGCTAATGGCGCTCACTTCTCTCCTTCTCATGTTTTCTACTCCCTCTCTGGTTGTCACATTGCAAATGCGTTTGTTGCATTGCAACCGCGTGTAAGAGCTCTACGCATTGATGTAAGCCCTTCACAGTATTTCGTAGCTTTTGGCGTCGCCAACCCGCAACCTAATTTCATCATAACTAAGAATTTACACTTTTAAATAAAAAACTAAGCATAGGTGGGGTTTTGGGGCATCATTGATAAGCATTCAGATGCATTCTGGGTCGAAAATGACTAGGTCAAAAATCCATTGCTGTTAATAATCGCGATTTTGAAACTTGACCTAACGTGGGGTTTGAGACCATAGGCATGTGTGCTTAGGTCTTATAAACTTATCCCAGAAGTTTCATTAGGTTTGAATGTCATTTGATGCTGTAACGGATGTGATTTGCTTGCCGATGAGCGATTGGCTTCTAGTGATTTCAGTCACTTGAGTGTAGCTTGAGTTAGATGCAAGTTGTTAGTTGTTTTTCGAGAGATTGACAACCTCTTGTAGCCTCTATGCACTAGTCGAGTCAGCTTCGTCCCATGGTTTGACAAATTAATCGTGGTTCTCGCTAATACTGCAATAAGATACGATGGTGAGGTTAGACATGCGTCCCACATTTGGCGCCGCTGTCGAGGATCGAAGAGACCTAAACTAGGAAAAAACACGAGCATCTTGTGTAGTTGTCCTTTAACTTCCTCTAAGTTCACCTAGAGTTCAAAACTTTCTTTTAGAAACCGCATAGCTTAAGATTGTCGTCTTTTGCTGTGTAGAAGTAGCTTAGAAGTAATGGTACTTGATGAGTACCTTTAGGACTGTAGGATTGTAGATCTAGATTAGGATTTGGAGAATGATTGGTAGACGAGACAAGTCTTAAGATCAAGGCTCTGAAAAACATTAAAAAAACACAAGAAAATGAGTGTTTGTGCTCACTTTCCACAACCCCATTGCATGAGAATCTAGGAGTAGGGTAAGTAGGATCCGAGGTGGATTTCAGAACATTTCTCTCTTTGAAAGAATCAAGTGTGAGTTGTTATTGGAAGTTGCAGAATTTTAGGTCTACGGCTAGAAATAGCTTGAAAAGACTCGAATCCACTCAATCCAACTAGAGAGTAAGCCTAAGAGTTGTCAGAACCAGTGGATAAGCTCAAAGACACTTTGAGGTAAAAATTTCAAGAGTTCGCTGAAACTCAGATTATTTACTTTTTCTTGACACTTTAGGCCAAATTAAGTTTTGACTTGATTCATAGGCTTAAAAAACATCATAAAAAGACTGTCTTTGAGAAAATTGCAAAAAAGTGCTCATTTCAAGCCTCAAGCTAATAATCGCGATTATTAACTTTTTGCACTAAATTCGCCAAGGTTCATACCATTGACTCATTGCATGTGTACAAACAACTTTTGTAAAGGCCCAAAAGATTTGGATCACTAAATTGACAAAAATTGGGTAAAAACTAAAGTTTGTACTGACTTTTTGAATCTTGAGTATAAATTTGGAAAAAAATTATCCAAACTTGTTGAAAATTATTTCACAGGCTTATGTTGATGTGATAAACATGTGTATATGCTCAGTTGACCAAAAGTTTGCAAAAATTTATCAGAAGTAAATAATTGTGATTATTTACATCTGCCCTATTTTTTAACTTTTTTTACCAAGTCTGCATACCACTAGCTTCACCATGTTGTAATAAGCCCACAAACCAAATTTGGTAAGATTTGGACCATTGGAGTGAAATTTGTGCAAAGTTAGTCTGCGGACAGATAATTGATGACCATTTGACCAAAAATTGTCCAAACTTGTTCAAACTTGCCTAGGGACCTTAACTTAAGGTGCTTAACAAATCTGTGTCAAAGTTGGGGCAAAAACTTACAAAAATATAGATGGAGTAAAGAATCGCGATTATTTACATCTGCTTCAAAACTTGATGATTTTGTAAATTTGAGTATAGCACAAGGTCAAGCACATCAAGTAGACCTCACAAATCAATTTTGGTGAAATTTGGATCCCAAAAGTGAGACTTAAGCCAGATTCTCAAAATCAGAGTCTACGGACACCAAACAGTTGATAAACTTGATCATATTTTGTCCAAACTTGTTTAAAGTTGTCCAAGGACTCTAACAAGTTGTATACTTGCCAAACCTATCAAAAAAGTATTAAAAATTGAATTGCGATTATTTACTTCTGCTATCCAGAGACATCAATTTTGACTTTTGAGCTTATGCAGTGTTAGACCAACATAATATAAAGCCACAGTGCAATTTTGGGTTCAATCGGATCAAAATTGGTACAGATACACTAAATTTCCAGATTGCAGATCAAAACTTTGAATTCTGCTAAAGTCGAATCTGAAAGTCAAATTTTGACCCCCATAGCTCGAATTGAAGTGATACACAGAGACCAATCACGAGAGTTCTCAAGAGCTCTACTGTCTTTATAGAAGAATAGCTAACTTGATTAAATTTGTACATGAATTAGGTTGCAGACGAGGAATCAGTGGCTTGACAGAAAGTTGCATTGGATTGAGTGGAAATTGACAACAACTCAATCCAAAGGTGAGTACTCTATCCAGGGCTTCATAAGTCTATATGAACCTTAGATCTGGTCGTGTACTAGGAAATCAGGGCATACTCGGAGAAACCTCCAATAGAGTATCTACCGAAGAAAGCGTGAATCAAGGCAATTCCTTGCAGACAATTCCTAAAGAAGTCTCAGACACTTTTTCAGATTCAATATCCAAAATGTCTTCTTACTCGACTGACTCAAAAACCAGAACGACAGTGCGCTATAAGCATATACTATCTTTTTACAAGACTAACCGTCATGGAGCCCAGGTTTACTTGGACCCTAATGAGGAGTATGCTATTCGCATTGATGACCATGGTATTGAGTTCAAAGAAGAGGTTAGGGCAAACAAACAAGAAAAAATATACATGGATCGAAACGTAACTCAGTATTTACAGGTCGAAAACCCTGACGTGATAGAAAAATGGGGGTTATAAGTAAACACTATAATACCAGATATGTCAGCAAAAGAAGGACCACCAACTTTAGAATTTGAGGGATACGATCAAGTAGAGTTGAAGCCTTTGAAGCGGCTTAGTACGGATAATCCTAGGATTGGAGTCTATTGTTGGGAAGATAGAAACATAAAAAATCTTTTGTGGACTTCTCATGCCAAACTAGGACGATTAACGGCCATGAAGATCATCTATATCTTCCAGATCAAAGATAAGGGATCAGAAAACCTACCAACCTACCTGTTTAGGGATTTTTATAACAACAACTTTGTTATGATGACTCTTGAGGAGGTAGAACAAACCAAATACCAAGGGTATTCCATACGGGATTGGATATTGGGGCAAGGACCAAAAACAATTCCAAGAGATGAACACTGTGAGAGATAATCTGAGAGTAATGTGAAGAAACCAGAAACCACCTCATCATGTAGAAAAACGGGTGACACTAAGGCCAGCAGTCCAGGGCTACATGAGTCAATATTTCCAACAGACTGGTTAGTGAAGGACTCGGAACATGACCAACTCCCAGAAGACTTGGAGTTGAACCAAACAGACGTGTCAGACCAGCTAATTTTCAAAAATGGGTTAGAAAATAAAATGAATCAAGGGAACCATGTGACCACTTAGCAAGCTTTAAGCAAGTGCTAAGAGCAGAGCGTATGTTCGATTTCTATACTCAATTCGAGGGGTTTGGAATGACATTAGAAGCAAAAGCTTTGACATGGTTCTAAAACATTCCACCAAGGTCAATCATGGACCTGAACACATTAGCTCAAGGATTTGTAGCTGCTTGTTCCAAAACGGGGATTAAACATAATACGATAGCTCAAATCTACAGCTTTAAATAGAAACATGGTGAGTCTCTTAGGGATTGTGCAACTCAAATGAAACAATACATTGCTAGATGCCCAGAGATGGAGATACCTACAGAAGAACGACTTATATCTTTATTTATGGAGAGATTGCTAAACAAAGAACTTCATGCTATACTCTATAGTAAAAAGCATACAACCCTAGAAGCGTGTGTGTCTGATGCGATTGACCTCGGAGACAATTGCGAGATCTTCAACGAAGAAGATGTCCCTAAGGATAACCAAAGTGAGAAAACAACATCCACAAAACCAGCACAAGTGGGAACGGCTGCTACGGCACCACTCTCAGCCATGGAAGATATGCTAAAAAGGATGAACGATATGATGAACAATATGCAAAAAGCACCTATGAGAGGACCAGGACAAGCGATACCCCCACAGGGACAACCAATTAGACCACAAAAATGGTGTGAAATCGAGGGTAGATGGATAAACCATGAGACCCACGAGTGCTACTTCAAACCAAAGTATGATAAGAATGTTCAGTACGTGCCTATGAGGCCACAAGGACAACCCATGTACAAATATCAGTCTAATATGGCCCAAGCTCAAAGACCACCGATGGGTATGGAAAGACCTCAACATGTGTTGGAACAAAAACCTCCATATCCAAGACATAATGCAATGCTCGTAAAGTACATGCACTCTTAAGGAGTCATAGATGAACAAGCATTAGTGCCTGTTACACCCTATGCAAAGCCTAGTCCATCTACAGTAATGGTAGAAGGAGATTGGTATAGTCCACATCCACCACCAATGAAGGCTTGCACCAATGTATTATGTAGCTAATCAAGGTGTTAGACCTCCCATGGGAAGACCCATGATGAAGCTTAGAACAAGAAACTGTCATTACTGTGGTGTTGATGACCATTGGAAGAACGAATGTCCAGATTCCGACAAAAACCTCAAACCAATTGAAGCCTATTGCATACAATGTTGCAAAAAGTGAGGACACTTTTCAAAAGATTGTCCTAAGAATCCTTTGAACAAGGGTAAAACCGTCGTAAACGTAGTCCAAGTGAAAACACGACCTATGCCATCAGTCTCTAGTAAAACAAAATTCTTGATGCAGATAGATGCTAATGATTGTATCAAGGACAAAATAACTGGCAGATATACCTCAAACAAAAACTCAGAAATGTCTCAGACATCGAGATTCGAGAAAAACAAGGAAGGCTACTCAAGAAAAATCTCAAGATAAAAAACCACTCATGACCAGAGTCGAGCGAAAAAAGCAATATCAAGAGTTGAAAAAAGCTCTAAAGGAGATATACACAAATGAAATGGAAACCACCGAAGAGGATGGTAAGGATGTAATGCATGTTCCATCCCATTATAGAAAGTATACTCTCCAAGATCGGAAAATCATAATTGAACAACTTGTTAGAGAACTACGAAAACAAGGCGAATCTTACGAAGGGCCTGAAAACGCTAAAAGGGTAGACTTGGTTGAACCAGGAGAAGATCCTAGACCTACTTACATTGCGAATGACCTAACTAAAGAAGAAGAAAAGCTTTTGCTAAGCTTGTTAAAGGAATATCAAGATATCTTTGCTTGGTCTTACAAGGATCTCAAGGGTGTTGATCCAGAAATCTGTCAACATATTATACCTATGAGAGATGATGAGAAACCAAGTAGACAGAGACCATACACTTATAACGATACATTTGCCAGGAAGATCAAAGAAGAGATTGAAAAACTAAAGGAATTTGAATTCATTTACGAAATTGAACACACAAATTGGGTGTCTCCAACTGTGGTAATACCTAAGAAGAATGGGAAATCAGGAGTGTGTGTTAATCTCAAAAAGATGAATGCAGCTACCATTAGAGACAACTTTCCTCTTCCAATAACTGAGCATGTTTTAGAATGGTTGCAAGAAAAGAGGCTTATAGATTCTTAGACGGCTTTTCAGGATACAATCAACTTTTGGTTGACCCAAAGGATCAGCATAAAACTGCTTTTGTAACAGAATAGGGTATATTTTCCTATCGGGTTATGCCATTTGGGTTAACTAATGCTCCAGCGACGTTTCAAAGGTTAATGAGCCATGCTTTCAAAGAGTATCTTCGGAAATTCTTAGAAGTATATATGGATGATCTGTGCGTACATTCATCAATCCGGGCTGATCATTTTGAACACCTCAAAAAGGTATTCGAAAAATGTATACTTTATAGGATTTGTTTAAATCCTGAAAAGTGCACATTCATGGGAAGACAAGGAAAATTTCTTGGACATATAGTGTCTAAAAATGGCATAGCTATACTGATATTGAGAAGATTCATGTCATTGCTGATTTGCCTAGACCAACAACAGTCAAGGGGGTACAAGCCTTCAAGGGACATTGTGGATATTACCGACGGTTCGTCGACATGTATGCTATAATTGCAAAACCCATGTATAGCTTGATTACGCACTTTGAATGGACCGAGGCATGTGAAGAATCCTTCATGAAGTTTAAACAAGCTCTCACCTCAGCTCCAATATTGAAAGCACCAGATTGGGATAAGGTATTCCATGTACATGTAGATGCTTCTAATTTTGCTATCGGTTGTATACTAGCTCAACCAGGAGACGAGAAAATTGACTTTCCTATTTCTTATGCTAGCCGACAATTGAACATGGCAGAAAAGAATTACACCACCACCAAAAGAGAAGGACTAGGAATGATCTATGCCGTTAAAAAGTATAGACATTACCTATTAGCCAACAAGTTTGTGTTCTTTGTGGACCACCAAGCTTTGTTGTATTTGGTCAACAAGCCATGCAGCACAAGAACAATAGTGAGATGGTTCATCATTCTTTTTGAATTTTATTTCACTGTGGTTGCAAAAAAAGGCACTACACATCAACAAGAAGATCATTTGTCAAGGATTGTTTCAGGGAAATCACCTAAAGGGGTAGACGATGATCTACCAGATACGTATTTGTTCTCCGTGGAAATGATACCTAGATGGTCGGAAAACATTGTGTCATTGATGACAATAGCTCAAGTGGATTCACAAATACCACTTCCTATCACAATTGGTTTAATCGAGCAATCGGCTATGTATCAATTACTAGCTGGAAGGCTATACAAAAGAAATCGGGACGGGATATTTTTTTTATGTATTAACCCTGAAGAAAAAGAACAATACCTAAGTCAAGCACATGCTACCATAGTAGGACTTCACTTTGCAAAAGTCAAAACTATGCAACAAATCTTGAGACTTGGAGTATTTTGGCTGACTATGAGGAGAGATGTTAGATCTTTTGTAAAAGATTGCCCTCGATGTCAAAAACAAACACCCATTCCTCATGTAACATTGTTTCAAATGTCACATGTTCCTAAGTGGAGTAATTATCTGGTTACTTACTTATCGAGCCGAACATTTCCTAAGGATATGATTAAATGCCGTTAAAGAGCAATTGAAACTAAAGCAAGAGATTATGCTCTTATTGGGAACCAATTGTATCGAAGAGGTAAAGATCAATATTTATGTCTTTGTGCAAATGAAAACGAGTATATTTAGATTATAGAACAAGCACATGCTGGATTAGCTGGAGGTCACTTTTCTAGTGAGACTATCGCAAGAACAATCCTGATGGTAGGCATATGGTGACCAACACTTTTTACAAATGCCAAAGAATATGTTCGAAGGTGTGATGCTTGTCAACGAGAAAAAATGCCAACACGAGTAGACAGCATGCCCTTAAGACCAATGATGGGGGCTAGAGCTTTTGCAAAATGGGGTATAGATTTTGTTGGACCGATACAGTCACCTGCTTATAGAACCCAAGCTCAATATATCATTGTAGCTATGGACTATTTGACCAAGTGAGCCGAGGCTAAAGCAACTCAAAATAATGATGCCATAACCACTGCTGCATTCTTATATGAGTATGTATTCACGAGATATGGACTGCCAATAGAGATTGTCAATGATTGGGGAACTCATTTCCTCAGTGAGGTAATAGAGTATTTGCTTAATGAGTTTTATGGTCATCCATAACAAATCAGCTCCCTATCACCCACAAGCAAACAGACAAGCTGAGCATACAAAAAAATTCTTAGCTCGGTGCTGACTAAAGTGGTTAGTTCACGACGGATAGACTAGGAAATTAATCTCCATGTTGCTCTATGGACTTATCAAGTTTCATTCAAAACAGCTCTAAATGCTACACCCTTCAACCTTGTTTATGGTTTTGATGCCATACTGCCAATAGAATTTCTATTGCCGACATTAAGGGTAGCACAAAATCTTGAGTGGACTAGACATGAATTGTCAGAAAGACTTGAAGATTTGGAAAAACTAGGCGAGCAAAGGCAAACTCCTGTAGCTCATATCTATGCACAAAAGCAGAAACAAAAACAGTTTTTTGATTCCCACTTAATCACAAACATCTTCAAGAAAGGGGACTTAATTCTAGTCTATTCCCTTAAGCAACACATTCCCAAGTTTAAGAAAAAGGAAAACGGACCATTTATCATTGAAGATGTATCTCCAAGTGGAGCAGTAAAATTGTCCACCCTAGATGGTGAACCAATGGCTAATTGGATTAGTGGATGTCATTTAAAGAAATACAATTTTTCACTAACCAATGAATTGCTAGAGAGAATGCATGCAGCCAAACAAAGAAAGATCGAACAATAGCAAGTTATTGATGAAGCCCAAGAGGAAGCTAGGCTTCGGAAACTCAAGCGGAAAGCTGCTCTCAAGAATCAACAGATACCGATTCCCATCAACACTTTGGAATTAAATGATCGACAATGGGAATTACCTAAAGACGCAATTTCAACAGATGATGACTGGTTAGATGGAATGGATTTGCACATCAAAGTACAGCTCAACAATCATAGCACCAATGCTTTGGTTGACACAGGAGCTAGAGTGAATGCAGTCAGTTATTCCACATACAAGAAGGCAACAAGTCAAGCATTGACAGCAGGAATAGCGACAATCAAAGGATGCAACAAGAATCCAACTCCAACATTGGGAGTAGTCAACTTGAACGTGATAGTACATGGATGTTCATGTCCTCATTAGTTTGTATGCTTGCCAGATGAACACATGAATGAGACGATGATTCTTGGAATTCCCTGGATGCGTACATACAAAGCAGTACCAAATTGAGATACGAATCAACTAAAGCTCTCACCTAAAGGAGAGCAACTCATTGTTCCAATTTCACCAAGCAAGGGGGAATGGAAAAGAAGCAATCACCAGACCAATCCACGAAGTCAATCTTCTCCATCCCCTCGACAATCAAATGCTACATGTAGCATTCAAGGAGTCAGGTAGATTTGGGTACCAAAAGCACAGCTTACGGATAAACCGAATCATATCTGGGTGCCTAAAACTTCACCGATGAAACAAAAAAAGGTTCCAAGGGTTCGAACACAGAATCGAGCATCTCCAAGCAAGAAACCTAACGTGAAAATGGTTTGGAAGAAAAGGGAGCACATATCTTCTCCACAACCGGCGAAACTAATCAAGCAATGACGAGTTAAGTCTCAACAGACTCCACCACACCATGCAGCACCAAGCCGACCGAGCTACCAATGGAGAGAAAAAGCTTGACAACAGTCGAAAGTGCTACCAATAGCTCAAGCAATCAGAGTGCTAAAGCACTCTGATGGTACAATCAAACAGAGAGCACAAAAGCTACAAGGTTTGCTCTTTGGAAGACATCAGCAGCAAACCTCGACATTGGAAACCCTTGAGTTAATTACTCAAGACTTAACTCTTGTAGAGAATATTGGTTTGAATTGCATTGATCTTCCTATCATGGTAGAGCCAATCACGGCTATGCATAGACACAATTGTTCAACCCATGCACACAGTCGTTCCGAAGTACGCCATCTCGGAGGGGTGGAAGGGCACTAAGTACTAAGTAATTATGGGCAATGTTTGAAGAGGGAGGAAAAGTTTAACGTTAATGTGTGACTTTTTACAAAATTACCTAATAATTCCCTTATAATTCATCATCAATGGAAAATTCACTGATAATATCTTCCCGATGAGTGTAAATAGTATATATACTATCAAAAAATCATCAAAGATAGTCCTTTTTTGGGTATTTTTCATCATTTTTGTTGATAAGGAGGCTTAAAAATGGAGAAATCCAACAAAAAACAATAAAGTTGTGTTTTTCAAGGGATTTTCTTAATTATTGGATTTTTACGTTACTTTTTTAGAGCATTTTGTTATTTTCTTTAATTTTTTCTAATAAACCGGTCAAAATTAATAATAAATAGCACGGAAGCTCATATGGAAAAATGGAAGACACGATGGTGATCAAAAATACAATGCGGACAAGCACAAAAATTTTCAATGAAATCAGAAGATGGAAGCGAGAAGCCTAAATTAGGCGGCCAGGCCTACTTTTGCAAAATTCTTGCAAAATGAGCTACAGGAATCCGATCAGGGAAATTTTTGAGTTTAACATAGATTTCACGGCCTAGTAGGACTAATGGGGGAATCTGGGGAAATTTGGTTCGGGAAGTCCGGGTATAGATATCCGAGGTAGGCTAAAACCACCTCATTTCCATTTGGAGCCTTTGCAGAGAGAGATTTCGGCCTCTTTCGTGTGACTTTTCCGAAGCCCACAGTTGACCATTTTCAGCGCCATCTCACACGAGACATGAAGGGTTAATTCTTTCCTCAAAAACGATCCATTTTGTACAGCCGGTAGCTAGTCTAAAGCCCTAGAAAAAACCCTAGAAACCGAATAGTGCACGAAGACCTATGACCTAAGACTGACCATAGAGGCATGCGAGCTTGACCAAATCAAATGGGATTTGAACCATAGCATGCCCCAACATAATAGAACCTTTCTATGCCATCAAATGACCATTCAACAGGGGTCAAAGGGGTCCCCAGTAGAAAAGTTAGGTTTTTAGCAAATGCCAGAATTCCGACCTGACTCCACAGATGGCTTGCTATTGAGGTCCATATACAATGTATATAATTGGTTTGGTGAAATCCATCAAGCAAAGCCCTCAAAAAGCTGAAAACGGCTCAAAGATTACAAAGCGTCAAATTCGACATATGAGGCCAAACTGACTCCAAATGACAGGTTGCTTCACGACTATGTTACGGACAAGTCCAAAGCCTCAAAGTTGACTGACCAACCAAACAGACAGAGTAGTCACAAAAAACGATGATTTCAAAGTCGACATAGCACAAAGTGATGCCGGCATGGCCAAACTTGACCAAATTCAATTTAGGACTTGTATTAGGTGTATGAAACATGTCTAGGTCAAAATTTGTAGGCTTTGCAAAGTTTTTGTCACTGTAGTTAATAATCACAATTATTTACTTTTTCATCAGTTTTGCTTGGAAGTTATCAAATCATCTCACCTATCATGTGTACACACCTATTACATGCCAAAAATCAAGTATGAGCCAAAATGACCATCCATTACTTGTAAAATTGCCAAAAAACGCAAAGAATTCTTTGCAAGCCAAAATTTGGGTTATGAACAACTTTTCTTGATCCAAATCACCTCATATCTCATACCCAAGGTCTATACCATGTTCAGAACCAATTTGTACCAAAAAATGTCAATTTTGGAAGAAAGTTAATAATCGCGATTATTTACTTTTTAGTCAAAATTGGAGAATTTTGATATTTTGGCATTATACATCCAAAGTACATGTTGTGATAAGCCCACTAGACAATTTTGAATCAATTTGGAGTTCAAAATCTCAAATTTTCTTTATATCTACTGTTTCAAAACCTAAAGCCAAAATCTGGTACCATTTTCACCCTGTGCATCCAAATGAGCCCATAATTCACTCAGAGCGTGTATTTGGTATATACTTCAAGCCTATAAATCCAAGTTTGCAAAAAGTTGGAAATTTTTCTCAACTGTAAATAATCGCGATTATTTACTTTGGTTGCAAATTTTTGTTTTGACCATACAATTTTGTTCCTTGCATGATTTTATGCATCTTTGCTTGTTCAAAAATTGATTTGAAGCAATTTGGACCAAATTGTCAGCATTTCAATCTAAAAGGACATTCCAGAGAAAAATCCGACAAATATTCTAACTTTACACTCTATTCACTGAATAGGAGCAATGCAAGCAGCGGAGAGGGCCAAGAAGAAGCTAAACCAAAAAGAGAAACTACAAGAACTACCAGCGTATCAACTAGACCCCGAGTCGGCCAAAGCAGCAAAGGCATCTTACCTTTCTAGAGAACAGCTGGAAGAGCACCACACTACAGTCTTCACTGGTAGGTTCAAGAGTGAAGAGGGGCATCACGTGGAGTTGCAACTCCTGCCCAAAGAAGTCTATGATGTAGCTACCAAGCCAGAGACAAAAGAGGCTAACCAGAGGTTGGGGCTCAGGCATTTCTACGAACAAGAGCCTTGCGGAGTAGACTTTCAGAAAGCTTACGAGCTTCTATCCACCATCAAAGAGGACGGAACCGCACAAATATCCGACACCCAAGGGAACAAGGTCGAGGTAGTAATCACAAAAGAGATAGTGGCAGAGGCACTCAGATTGCCCACTGAAGGAATGACCATGCGGGCAAGAGACAAAAAAACCGCAGGCACATTTACCAAGGAGACAGCTTATTCACAAACATGTGGAAGAGTCAGCCCATTTGTACCATCAACACTTTCATTTTATGAAAAAAGGCCACCAAGGTACACTACACCAAATCATGTTGTGGCCACCACCTTCACTTAGGTTCTTAAGTCGACAACAAGACAGCCCGTGGACCACATGCAATATGTCTTGACACCTTGAAGGGCACCAAGAAGGAAGGCAAAATCACATACGTGGGCACGCCAGAGGTGTTGACTAGAATAACGTATCATTCCATCGGCATGGCCAACAACCTACCGCCTGCACCTAGAATACATGGATTTTGGCAGCGCAACCCTCTCCACAAGCTACAAGGTCAAGTAAAAAGTCATAGAAATCAGATGATGAGTCAACTGACAGCTCACCAAAACGGCACAACAACGAGAGCTCTGACAACGAAGAAAAGAGAGCTCAGAGAGAAGAGATGAAAAGGAAAGATGTGGCGCACACTAGGAGGAGCCAGCTCAAAAATAAGCGTGTTTTGAAAGAGAGAAATAGGTTTACCAGCGCAGTAGGCAAGCACAAGGGAAGGACCCAGAAAAGTGGGTACCCACAGGACTGAAAGGACCTCGAACAAAGCATCATACCAGAAAAGAGGCAGATGATCCAACAAAATATTTAGAAAGAATGTACCAAGAGGCCGAATCCCTAAAGCTGAAAGAGGTCGAAGAAGCTGCAAAGAAAGCCAAGGAAGCGGAAGACCAAAGGCAAGCCGAGGAGACGCCTAGCCAAGAGCAAAGCCATGGATCTCCCCGACCCACCTCGCTGCCTACGAAACAACAAGAATATTCCATGCCTAGCCCACCACCATCACCAGCAAGCAAAGATACCAATGAAGAAGCAGAGCCTGAAAAAGAGCAAGATTATGAGTCCACCCAACGAACAGAATCTACACAAGAAGCTGACCACCCCGACGAACAAAGGGAAAAAGAAGCCAAGCCAGAACGAGTAAGCAGTAGAAGAGACTCAAAAGCCGGAAGAGGAAAAGACAAGTCGATCGATACAAGAAACTGATAAGGAAGTAGATGTAGAAAAATCCTACCACTGCACATGAGATGGAGCCCGAGCTAGAGAAGGAAGAAAGTTTGGCACCTGAAGAGACAACAAGGGTTGAGACAACACCATCCACTTCTACTCACCCAGAAACTGCCGAGACATCAAAGCCTTAGGATGGCCAAGAAGAAGACCGACCATCCACCTCCACACAAGAACCACCAGCAGCTACGATGCAGCAAGAAACAACACATGAGGCATCAGGCACATCCCAGCTGGCAAGACAGGAGGAGTGGCAGTCAAACAATGAAGTGATAATATAGGTCGATAAATTTGCACGACAGATGCAGGAAATGACAGAGAGACTTCGTTCAGCAGCTTTAAACCGTAGCACAAAGGCCAAGGAACTGGAAATAGTGATCGACGCTCTTCAAGGAGAGCTAGAAGACAGGATGACTATCATCATTGATCTCCAAATGCAGGTGCAATAGCTGAAGGCAGAAGCAGAACAGCATCAGATAGCCAAGGATAAACAACAAAAAGAAATGGAGGAGTTAGGTGATCTCCTCACCAAATTATCTGATGCCTACAAAGGAAAACATTAGGAAATTTCGGAGGTCATTTGGAGGTCCATATGAAAGGAGAGAGAAAAATAGAGCGCGTCCAATGAGCAGGAGGGCTACATTACATAGGAAAGTACGTGGAAAGACTCAAAAAATAGGAAAATATCCTAAAAAATTTCACGAATCTAGGATTGTGGCATCGTAACTTCCTTGCTTTTACCGAGCTGTTAGGTGCTTGTGTGGTCCCACTGTTGATATTCTCTTATGGTCATTAACGTACTGGAGGGTGACCATTAAGCCCGCACAAGATATTGGAATTCTAAAACACTTTCCCTCCATTAGAATTCTTTCAAAGTGAATCTTCCTCCACTAAAGCTTTTCTTTGAGAGCTATGGCTTCCACGTCTTCTCGCCCAAGAAGCTCTAGGTGTTTCTGGTCTCTAACACCAACAACCAACAGTTGCACTTTGCCTAGAAGGCCAAGTAGTAGCATATCCTCAATTACAATATCAACTTCAATAAGTGCAGAGAACCAATGGGTTGGACAAAGGATAAACAAAGGTTCATGGGTCCTCATGCAACCAAGAAGACCCAAGAGGTCTAGTGATGTCAATGTTTACCGCTCAGCATGGAAGGCCAGAGTGTTGGATTTCAAAGTTGAAATCGGCAAAAGATTTGTAAAGGAAGTTCTTGTTCATCATGTGTTTACCCATCCAGACGTGATAGCAAACGGTGGAAATGTGTCAGATATACATCAACCATGTTGCAATTGTAAGTATTCTTGACATCTGAACTGCATTTGATTTGTCATTTCACTTATTGATACTCTCATTATAACTTTTCTTATATATTTTGCAACGTTTATCCCTCTTCTTATGAGCAATGTCTCCATTCTTCACAGCTCAACTACATTAGATTTGTCATTTTGACTTATTGATACTCTTAGTTTAACTCTTGTTATATATTTTGCAGATGTTTATCCCAGCAATGGGAGCCTGTGGAGTGCATAATAGGCCTCTTCCTTGTTGTTCATGCCCACATTGGTTCTCTACAGTATTCAGGGAGGAGGAGCAAAAGCCTGGCTAATGAAGGAATATTTTTCTATGACCACTTCTACCAACTCAGCCCAGGGAATAAGAATGGCATGTTGGTGAAACTGCCTCTACCAGCCGATTGGAACACTGTGGACTGGCCAGTTCCTGAGGAAACAATGGTGGAGGCAATGCGAAGTAAGCTCTACAAGGATATATAGAGGTCTCTACGTAGCTCTATTCCCACCAAACTGGTTAGAATTGAAAACTTTTGTCCTGCTGCACTCTTCATAGAGTTGTTTCATAGCTACAATATACGTGTTACGAAAACTATGTTCATGTGCAAGTCATTTCAGCAGTCATCCTGCGACAAACTTCTTGACAGAGGATGGTATGTAAAGGAAGAGATTGACATACGGTGCGAGGTCGCGCTTGACACTCTAGATGTCAAGTACATGATTGCAAACCAATCACTGTTAGTCTCCTTTTGGTATATGCGATCACAAATGCTCAAAGGTAAGTACATTCCTATGGACCAGGTTTCTGCAGGTTTGAAAGATAATCCTGATGTGGATGTGGAAGTGATTGATAAAGAGCATGGCCTAATGTTGGTGGTTACAATAAGGGAGCTATGCAGTCTTTTGCAGTTGCGGCACGACATAATTGAAGAGTCAATAGACAGGGACCTTTCAGATTTTTCCTTTTTCCTAGCTGGCCGTAAGCTGATGCGACGTAGGGAAAAAGATATTTTGTGCAAAGAGTTGGATGGTCGGGTTGAAATAGTGTCAATGTAACAGAGATTCTTGTGAACCCAAGTGTATACGAATGACTTTCAATACATTAAGTTTTTTTAGCTCATTTGTCAGTTATGCTCTGTGAATATAAGTGTTCTTGAAATACATTTCTTTAGCATGTCAAATCTCTCCCCCCCCCCCCCCCCCCCCCCCCTCTCTCTCTCTCTCTCTCTCTCTCTCAATGTTAGGCAAGACAAAGATATGGTAGAAGAGTAATCTTAATTCATTAGAAAGTACAAACTCGTTCGTGAACAATGGACTGAGATACAATTTCTGTAAGTATGTAATCAAAATGTCTTCAAGGTAAAATCAAAGGAATGCCCCTCGAAAGAAGGTGGTGAGATAGTTGTTCCTGGTGGATTTAGTTCTCCCTTTTCAGGAGTGTATTATTTGCATCAAAGGGTACATCGATTTGGCTAAACGATTTGTACAAAAGAGCTCAATGTGTTTTTTTAGGGTGGTAGTGGCCCTCGACGGTAACACATTTTCTTTGATCATACAAAAAGGCAAAATCTGACGTGTGAGCACCGCATACACCGCAAACTATTGTAA
The DNA here is from genome assembly GCF_014529385.1 of Adiantum capillus-veneris. Taxonomy (NCBI): domain Eukaryota; kingdom Viridiplantae; phylum Streptophyta; class Polypodiopsida; order Polypodiales; family Pteridaceae; genus Adiantum; species Adiantum capillus-veneris. The sequence continues at coordinate 35,652,541 of NC_140937.1, read as the reverse complement.
CTAGTGGCGACAAGTTTTGCCTTTGCATTGAAGACCATACGGCAACTCTGAAGTGCGGAAGAAGAAACTGAATAAATTCTTTGGTTCCTGGACAAACCACGACTCGACAAGTTCCCATCCGAAATGTTTGCAAATCCTCGAAGGGCTCTGTGTCACCTAGAAGCACGCGCATCAGCAGCAATCCATTGAGGTCCAAGATAATCAACCTCTGTAAAAGTTGGCAAGTACATATAAGTAGCTAGAAGCTGAACATATTTTACCATACTTGAATAGA